>NW_027001422.1:184097-194097 GCF_036934945.1 Oncorhynchus masou masou
GATCCCTCCCTCCCTGTCTACCTCCCTGCCTCCCTCCCTCCATCCCCACTTTCTCCACGTTTCCCTCTCTCTCCCTCCCTCCCTGTCTGCCTCCCTGCCTCCCTCCCTCCATCCCCACTTTCTCCATGTTTCCCTGTCTCTCTCCCTCCCTCCCTGTCTACCTCCCTGCCTCCCTCCCTCCATCCCCACTTTCTCCACGTTTCCCTGTCTCTCTCCCTCCCTCCCTGTCTGCCTCCCTGCCTCCCTCCCTCCATCCCCACTTTCTCCATGTTTCCCTGTCTCTCTCCCTCCCTCCCTGTCTACCTCCCTGCCTCCCTCCCTCCATCCCCACTTTCTCCATGTTTCCCTGTCTCTCTCCCTCCCTCCCTCTCTACCAGACTTGACTGACGGACGACTGTGTGGATCAGTGCCCTCCAGATCAGTGGGAGTAGCCAGGGTGTATTCCAGCAGGTCTCTGCTGCTGCCTCCACCACGCCAGCAGCGGCCACACCAGATGGTTGTAGGATTAGTCCTCCCAGTCTTTATCTGTGCTGTGTAATGGGGCAGGAGATAGATACCTACTGCATGGAGTGTTTGGGTCTGTTCAGGGTCCATTCATATTATTCAGACCAATAACACTGAAAACATGTTGTTTTGGAAGTCATGGTGGAAAGTGAGATGGATGCTGTGTGTGTGTCTGTGTGTGTCTCTGTGTGTGTGTGTGTGTGTGTTTGTGTGCATATATGTTTATGTGTGTGTGTGTGTGTGTGTGTGTGTGTGTGTGTGTGTGTGTGTGTGTGTGTGTGTGTGTGTGTGTGTGTGTGTGTGTGTGTGTGTGTGTGTGTGTGTGTGTGTGTGTGAGTTTATGGGTAAGTGAACGCATTCTTGTGTGCTTTCTTGCGCATGTGTGTGTGTGTGTGCTGGTCAGTGAGTGATGTCTGTGGGGCTTTGGAGGCAGCTGGGAATGGGAATGTGGTGTATGCTGCTAAATCTGGCTGTGCTGCTATTCCGGGTGTGGGGCCTCTCCCTGCCCGGATTCCTGGGATCTGAGGGCTCCGAAGTGTGTGTGTGTACAAGGACAAGTGTGTGTGTGTGTGTGTGTGTGTGTGTGTGTGTGTGTGTGTGTGTGTGTGTGTGTGTGTGTGTGTGTGTGTGTGTGTGTGTGTGTGTGTGTGTGTGTGTGTGTGAGATTGCGGTGTGCAGATTTTCCATGTCACATGAGGCTGACCTCCAACCAGCCTCAACCCAGACTCTCATCTCTTTTCCAAACCATCAACAGGCCTCTCTCCAGCAAACACTTCCCCCTCAACATCCAACAGGCCTCTCTCCAACAAACACTTCCCCTCTCACATCAACAGGCCTCTCTCCAGCAAACACTTCCCCTCTACATCAACAGGCCTCTCTCAACAAACACTTCCCCCTCAACATCAATAGGCCTCTCTCCAACAAACACCTCCCCTCAACATCAACAAGCTCTACAACAAACCTTTCCCCCTCAACTTAACAGGCCTCTCTCCAACAAACACTTCCCCCTCAGCATCAATAGGCCTCTCTCAACAAACACTTCCCCTCTCTGCATCAACAGGCCTCTCTCCAACATACACACTCCCCCTCAGCATCAACAGGCCTCTCTCCAACAAACACCTCCCCTCAGCATCAACAGGCCTCTCTCCAACAAACACCTCCCCCTCCCAGCATCAACAGGCCTCTCTCCAACAAACACTTCCCCCTCAGCATCAACAGGCCTCTCTCTCAACAAACACTTTCCCCCTCAGCATCAACAGGCCTCTCCAACAAATACTTCCCCCTCAGCATCAACAGGCCTCTCTCCAGCAAACACTTCCCCCTCAGCATCAACAGCCTGTCTCAGCAAACACTTTCCCCTCAGCATCAACAGGCCTCTCTCCAACAAACACTTCCCCCTCAGCATCAACAGGCCTGTCTCCAACAAACACTTTCCCCCTCAGCATCAACAGGCCTCTCTCAACAAACACTTCCCCCTCAGCATCAACAGGCCTCTCTCCAACAAACACTTCCCCCCTCCAGCATCAACTTAGGCCTGTCTCCTTACAAACACTTCCCCCTCAGCATCAACAGGCCTCTCTTACAAACACTTCCCCCTCAGCATCAACAGGCATCTCTCCAACAAACACTTCCCCCTCAGCATCAACAGGCCTCTCTCCAACAAATACTTCCCCCTCAGCATCAACAGGCCTCTCTCAACAAACACTTCCCCCTCAGCATCAACAGGCCTCTCCAACAAACACTTCCCCCTCAGCATCAACAGGCCTCTCTCCAACAAACACTTCCCCCCTTAGCATCAACAGGCCTCTCTCCAACAAACACTTCCCCCTCAGCATCAACAGGCCTCTCTCCAACAAACACTTCCCCCTCAGCATCAACAGGCCTGTCTCCAACAAACACTTCCTCCTCTGCATCAACAGGCCTCTCTCCAACAAACACTTCCTCCTCTACGTCAACAGGCCTCTCTCCAACAAACACTTCCCCCCTCAGCATCAACAGGCCTGTCTCCAACAAACACTTCCTCCTCTGCATCAACAGGCCTCTCTCCAACAAACACTTCCTCCTCTACGTCAACAGGCCTCTCTCCAACAAACACTTCCCCCCTCAGCATCAACAGGCATCTCTCCAACAAACACTTCCCCCTCAGCATCAACAGGCCTCTCTCCAACAAACACTTCCCCCTCAGCATCAACAGGCCTCTCTCCAACAAACACTTCCCCCTCAGCATCAACAGGCCTCTCTCCAACAAACACTTCCCCCTCAGCATCAACAGGCCTCTCTCCAACAAACACTTCCCCCTCAGCATCCCAACAGGCCTCTCTCCAACAAACACTTCCCCCTCAGCATCAACAGGCCTGTCTCCAACAAACACTTCCTCCTCAGCATCAACAGGCCTGTCTCAACAAACACTTCCCCTCAGCATCAACAGGCCTCTCTCCAGCAAACACTTCCCCCTCTGCATCAACAGGCCTCTCTCCAACAAACACTTCCCCCTCAGCATCAACAGGCCTCTCTCCAGCACAAACCTTTCCTCCTCTGCATCAACAGGCCTCTCTCAACAAACACTTCCCCCTCAGCATCAACAGGCCTCTCTCCAACAAACACTTCCTCCTCTGCATCAACAGGCCTCTCTCCAACAAACACTTCCCCCTCAGCATCAACAGGCCTCTCTCTCAGCAAACACTTCCCCTCAGCATCAACAGGCCTCTCTCCAACAAACACTTCCCCCTCAGCATCAACAGGCCTCTCTCCAGCAAACACTTCCCCCTCTGCATCAACAGGCCTCTCTCCAACAAACACTTCCCCCTCAGCATCAACAGGCCTCTCTCCAACAAACACTTCCCCCTCTGCATCAACAGGCCTCTCTCCAACAAACACTTCCCCCTCAGCATCAACAGGCCTCTCTCCAACAAACACTTCCCCCTCAGCATCAACAGGCCTCTCTCCAACAAACACTTCCTCCTCTGCATCAACAGGCCTCTCTCCAACAAACACTTCCCCCTCAGCATCAACAGGCTCTCTCAACAAACACTTCCCCCTCAGCATCAACAGGTCTCCAACAAACACTTCCCCCTCTGCATCAACAGGCCTCTCTCAACAAACACTTCCCCCTCTGCAAACAGGCCTGTCTCCAACAAACACTTCCCCCTCTGCATCAACAGGCCTCTCTCCAACAAACACTTCCCCCTCAGCATCAACAGGCCTCTCTCCAACAAACACTTCCCCTCTGCATCAACAGGCCTCTCTCCAACAAACACTTCCCCCTCAGCATCAATAGGCCTCTCTCAACAAACACTTCCCCCTCAGCATCAACAGGCCTCTCTCCAACAAACACTTCCCCCTCTGCATCAACAGGCCTCTCTCCAACAAACACTTCCCCCTCAGCATCAACAGGCCTCTCTCCAACAAACACTTCCCCCTCTGCATCAACAGGCCTCTCTCCAACAAACCTCCCCCTCAGCATCAACAGGCCTGTCTCAACAAACACCTCCCCCTCAGCATCAACAGGCCTGTCTCCAACAAACACTTCCCCCTCAGCATCAACAGGCCTCTCTCCAACAAACACTTCCCCCTCTGCATCAACAGGCCTCTCTCAACAAACACTTCCCACTCAGCATCAACAGGCCTCTCTCCAACAAACACTTCCCCCTCTGCATCAACAGGCCTCTCTCCAACAAACACTTCCCCCTCAGCATCAACAGGCCTCTCTCCAACAAACACTTCCCCCTCAGCATCAACAGGCCTCTCTCCAACAAACACTTCCTCCTCTGCATCAACAGGCTTCTCTCCAACAAACACTTCCCCCTCAGCATCAACAGGCCTCTCTCCAACAAACACTTCCCCCTCAGCATCAACAGGCCTCTCTCTAACAAACACTTCCCCCTCTGCATCAACAGGCCTCTCTCCAACAAACACTTCCCCCTCTGCATCAACAGGCCTCTCTCCAACAAACACTTCCCCCTCTGCATCAACAGGCCTCTCTCCAACAAACACTCCCCCTCAGCATCAACAGGCCTCTCTCCACCAAACACTTCCCCCTCTGCATCAACAGGCCTCTCTCCAACAAACACTTCCCCCTCAGCATCAACAGGCCTCTCTCCAACAAACACTTCCCCCTCAGCATCAACAGGCCTCTCTCCAACAAACACTTCCCCCTCTGCATCAACAGGCCTCTCTCCAACAAACACTTCCTCCTCTGCATCAACAGGCCTCTCTCCAACAAACACTTCCCCCTCAGCATCAACAGGCCTCTCTCCAACAAACACTTCCCCCTCAGCATCAACAGGCCTCTCTCCAACAAACACTTCCCCCTCAGCATCAACAGGCCTCTCTCCAACAATCACTTCCCCCTCAGCTTCAACAGGCCTCACCTTCCCTATCCACCCCTATCTGCTTTGTATGGAAAGTGTGGGAGAACACAGGTCCTTTCTCCATGTTATCTTTACATGGGACCTATAAATTCTTCACCTCATGTCAAGGTGAAGGAAAGACAATATCTGCCATGTCAGAATATCAAAAATAAAAGACATGTAGTAATTAGGGGTGGAGGAGAGGGGAATTCAAGATCACAAAAATGTGCGTGAGAGAATGGGGGCATTCAGAGTGTGTTTGTGTGATGTTATTCAGTGTGTGTGATGTTATTCAGAGAGAGAGAGTGTGTGTGTGTGTGTGTGTGTGTGTGTGTGTGTGTGTGTGTGTGTGTGTGTGTGTGTGTGTGTGTGTGTGTGTGTGTGTGTGTGTGTGTGTGTGTGTGTGTGTGTGTGTGTGTGTGTGTGTGTGTGAGCTTGACTCCTCTCAAGGGATCGATCAATGGCTGTACAGAGCATGTGTGGTGTACAACACACAGGTTGTGTCTCAAATGCACCCAAGTCCCTACAAGGGTGCCCTACTTTTTCCCCAGAGGCTGGTCCCGCTTGGGACAATACACACAGAGGGATGATAAATAGAGACACAATAGAGGGATGATAAATAGGCACACAGTAGAGGGATGATAAACTTTTCCCCAGAGGTATGATCAAAGCCTAGAGACACAGTAGAGGGATGATAAATAGAGACACAGTAGAGGGATGATAAATAGAGACACAGAGGGATGATAAATAGAGACACAGAGGTATGATAAATAGAGACACAGTAGAGGGATGATAAATAGAGACACAGAGGGATGATAAATAGAGACACAGAGGGATGATAAATAGAGACACAGTAGAGGGATGATAAATAGAGACACAGGGGGATGATAAAGAGAGACACAGAGGGATGATAAATAGAGACACAGTAGAGGGATGATAAATAGAGACACAGGGGGATGATAAAGAGAGACACAGAGGGATGATAAATAGAGACACAGTAGAGGGATGATAAATACAGACACAGTAGAGGGATGATAAATAGAGACACAGGGGGATGATAAAGAGAGACACAGAGGGATGATAAATAGAGACACAGTAGAGGGATGATAAATAGAGACACAGAGGGATGATAAATAGAGACACAGTAGAGGGATGATAAATACAGACACAGTAGAGGGATGATAAATAGAGACAGAGTAGAGGGATGATCAATAGAGACACAGAGGGATGATAAATACAGACACAGAGGGATGATAAATAGAGACACAGTAGAGGGATGATAAATAGAGACACAGTAGAGGGATGATCAATAGAGACACAGAGGGATGATAAATACAGACACAGAGGGATGATAAATAGAGACACAGTAGAGGGATGATAAATAGAGCCACAGTAGAGGGATGATAAATAGAGACACAGTAGAGGGATGATAAATAGAGACACAGAGGGATGATAATAAAGACAGAGGGATGATAAATAGAGACAGAGGGATGATAAATAGAGACACAGTAGAGGGATTATAAATAGAGACACAGAGGGATGATAAATAGAGAGACAGTAGAGGGATGATAAATAGAGACACAGAGGGATGATAAATAGAGACAGAGGGATGATAAATAGAGACACAGAGGGATGATAAATAGAGACACAGTAGAGGGATGATAAATAGAGACAGAGGGATGATAAATAGAGACACAGAGGGATGATAAATAGAGACACAGTAGAGGGATAATAAATAGAGACACAGAGGATGATAAATAGACACAGGAAACAGTAGACACACACACACACAAACACCCACCTACCCACACACCCCACCCACACACACTAGCATGCACACAAATATCCTGTTTGGAGGGAGATTGGAGGCAGGTCACCCTGTAGGGAGGGAGGTTGGAAGAGGTCTGTATGGAGGGAGGTTGGAGCAGGTCTGTAGAGAGTGAGGTTGGGGGGTCTATGAGAGGAGGTTGGAGCAGGTCTGTAGGAGGGAGGTTGGAGCAGGTCTAGAGAGGAGGTTGGAGCAGGTCTGTATGGTGGGATGTTGGAGCAGGTCTGTATGGAGAGAGGTTGGAGGTCTCTCAACCTGTAGGGAGGAGGTAGGAGCAGGTTGTATGGTGGGATGTTGGAGCAGGTTTGTATGGTGGGATGTTAGAGCAGGTCTGTAGAGAGGGAGGTTGGAGTGGGTCTGTGAGAGGATGTTGGAGCAGGTCTGTGTGTGGTGTGGTGGTGGTGTGGTGTGGTGTGGTGTGGTGTGGTGTGGTGTGGTGTGGTGTGGTGTGGTGTGGTGTGGTGTGGTGTGGTGTGGTGTGGTGTGGTGTGGTGTGGTGTGTGTGTGTGTGTGTGTGTGTGTGGTGTGTGTGGTGTGTGTGTGTGTGGTGTGTGGTGTGTGTGTGTGTGTGCGAGGAGAGTGCTAGGGCCCCCATCCGTCTCCCCTCTAAGAGACGGGCCCTAGACAGAGGTAATGGCCCCTTCTTCCTCTAATCCTCAACAAGATGAGGGTCGCCGGTTCAGAAACGGAGAAGAGTGAAAGGAGCGACGAAGGAGGGCCCTTTCCTGACCCATTGAGTCTTCATTCAAAGGGCGCTTCATTAAAAGGGAAGGCATCGTCTTCCAAAACAAAAAGACATTTCGTTGTTCAAACTCCATCACAGTGATGCCCGAGGGACGTATTTGTTTATCGTAAACAAAGAGCATCCGGCGCACGTTTTCTAACACTGGTACAAATGTGTAATTTATGATGATTGTTTTGCAGTGTAAATAGATGATGATTGTTTTTTTTATGCCCAGAGTAAATCATGCCCAGAGTAAATCATGCCCAGAGTAAATCATGCCCAGAGTAAATCCTGCCCAGAGTAAATCATGCCCAGAGTAAATCATGCCCAGAGTAAATCCCATGCCCAGAGTAAATCATGCCCACAGTAAATCATGCCCAGAGTAAATCAGAGTAAATCATGCCCAGAGTAAATCATGCCCAGAGTAAATCATGCCCAAGTGCTCCTCTTTCCGGCGTGACACTTTTCAGTTGAAAAAGAGAGGTTGTCAGAGCAGTATTTCACAAATAGCCCCCGACTGCATCGTTACGTTGCACGAAAACAAGTTGGCCGAGGTAATGTTGAGTGAACCTGATTTCTTGGAAACATACCGAATGGGAATTATGGTTCTGAGACATCAAACACATCAAACACACATGTACACACACACACACACACACACACACACACACACACACACACACACACACACACACACACACACACACACACACACACACACACACACACACCTGTCACACTCTTTTCTCTGGAGCCAGTTCAACAGTGAAGGTCAAGGCCTGCTGTGTCTGTTTGTGTACAAATAAAAGTAAGCCTCCTTTTGTTAAAAGAAAACGACTGCATTTTTCAGATCCTTCAAAAGGTAGCAGCAGAGTCATGACATCACTGAGTCTCAGGGTTCCTTGACAGCACGCTCTGCCACAAGTGAAATGTGTTCAGAGGAGCCACTGGTTATCACGCTTTAGCAGAGCACTCTACTTTAGAGACCTATCTGCTCTCTCTCTCTCACTTTCCCCTTTCTCTAGTTCTCTCTCTCTCTCCCCATTCTCTAGCTCTCTCTCTCTCTCCCCCTTTCTCTAGCTCTCTCTCTCTCTCTCCCCTTTCTCTAGCTCTCTCTCTCTCTGCCCTTTCTCTAGTTCTCTCTCTCTCTCCCCATTCTCTAGCTCTCTCTCTCTCTCCCCCTTTCTCTAGTTCTCTCTCTCTCCCCCTTTCTCTAGCTCTCTCTCTCTCTCTCCCCTTTCTCTAGCTCTCTCTCTCTCTGCCCTTTCTCTAGCTCTCTCTCTCTCTCTTTCCCCTTTCTCTAGCTCTCTCTCTCTCCCTCCCCTTCCCTCTCTCCCTCCCCCTCCCTCTCTACCTCTCTGTGACTCATTTTGCCTAATTTCACACCCTGCCGTGTTCAATGTTAGTGACAGAGCATTCATCATGTTTAACACATGTCCTTCAACCAGGCAACACTCCACCCATCAGCCCCAGAGTGCTGCGAGATGTCTCCGCCACCTCCTAAACACTACTCCCTAGTTCCAAAATGTCTGCGTCCCTATGGAAATGTTATGCAGATGCTTCGCCCCGGGGATAAGTTCAAATGAGCAGAGGA
The DNA here is from genome assembly GCF_036934945.1 of Oncorhynchus masou masou. Classification (NCBI taxonomy): domain Eukaryota; kingdom Metazoa; phylum Chordata; class Actinopteri; order Salmoniformes; family Salmonidae; genus Oncorhynchus; species Oncorhynchus masou. Next base: position 193,097 of record NW_027001422.1, read on the forward strand.
CGACCAAAATTTCCAATTGAGAAAAGTTTTCCTCTTTTCAGAGGCATAAGACATTGATTATTGCAGACCAGGCCCATATCCCAGACACTCGAAGAAGGAGACGGCGCTATAGAAGCCAGAGAGTGGGTGAATCGCCTCTACCCTCTACCCGTTCTATTGGCGAATGTGCAATCACTGGAGAATAAACTGGATGAGCTCCGTTCGAGAGTATCCTGTCAACGTGATCTGAAGAACTGTAATATCCTGTGTTTCTCTGAGTCTCTGAACAAGGACATGGTACATATCAATTCAGCTGGTCTTTCTATACATCTGCAGGACAGAACGGTGGCGTCCAGGAAGCTGAGAGGAGGGGGGTGTATCTCTTGGCTAACAAGAACTGATGCGCGATCTCTAATATTAAAGAAGTCTCGAGGTTCTTCTCGTCTGAGTTAGAATACTTCATGATAAGATGCAGACCATACTATTTACCAAGAGAGTTTATCTATATTTTTATATGCATAGACACTTGACCCCTACCTACATGTACATAGTACCTCGACTAACCTGTACCCCCACACATTGACTCAGTACCCCCTGTATATATACCCTCGTTATTGTTATTTTATTGTGTTACTTTTAATTTAATCTTTTACTTTAATATATTTAGTAAGTATTTTCTCAACTCTATTTCTTGAACTGCGTTGTTGGTTAAGGGTGTTTAAGTAAGTATTTCACTGTCAGGTTGTATTCGGTGCATGTGACAAATAACCTCTGATTTGATTTGAATTACAATTCTCTTTTTTCTTTCTGCATTGTTGGGAAGGGCCCTTCAGTAAAGCATTTCACTGTTAGTCTTTACGTTGTTTACTAAGCATGTGACAAATAACATTGAATCTGATGGCTGCAGTGCCTGAACCCCTGAGCTCTAGCTGCAGTGCCTGGACCCCTGAGCTCTAGCTGCAGTGCCTGAACCCCTGAACTCTAGCTGCAGTGCCTGAACCCCTGAGCTCTAGCTGCAGTGC
>NW_027001422.1:199097-202626 GCF_036934945.1 Oncorhynchus masou masou
GAGAAAGAGAGGAGAGAACAGATGGGATACAGAGAGAAAGAGAGGAGAGAACAGAGAGGATACAGAGAGGAAGAGAGGAGAGAACAGAGAGGATACAGAGAGAAATAGAGGAGAGAAAAGAGAGGATAAAGAGAGAGAGAGAGGAGAGAACAGAGCGGATACAGAGAGAAAGAGAGGAGAGAACAGAGAGGATACAGAGAGAAAGAGAGGAGAGAACAGAGAGAAAGAGAGGAGAGAACATGAGATAGACCAAGAGAAAGAGAGGAGAGAACAGATGGGATACAGAGAGAAAGAGAGGAGAGAACAGAGAGGATACAGAGAGAAAGAGAGGAGAGAACAGAGAGGATACAGAGAGAAAGAGAAGAGAGAACAGAGAGGATACAGAGAGAAAGAGAGGAGAGAACAGAGAGGATACAGAGAGAAAGAGAGGAGAGAAAAGAGAGGATAAAGAGAGAGAGAGGAGAGAACAGAGAGGATACAAAGAGGAAGAGAGGAGAGAACAGAGAGGATAGAGAGAGAAAGAGAGGAGAGAACAGAGAGGATACAGAGAGGAAGAGAGGAGATAACAGAGAGCATACAGTGAGAAATAGAGGAGAGAAAAGAGAGGATAAAGAGAGAGAAAGAGGAGAGAAGAGAGGATACAGAGAGAAGAGAGGAGAGAACAGATAGGATACAGAGAGAAAGAGGAGGGAGAGAACAGAGAGGATAAGAGAGAGAGAAGAGAGAACAGAGAGGATACAGAGAGAAAGAGAGGAGAGAACAGAGAGGATACAGAGAGAAAGAGAGGAGAGAACAGAGAGGATACAGAGAGAAAGAGAGGAGAGAACAGAGAGGATACAGAGAGAGAGAGGAGAGAACAGAGTGATTACAGAGAGAAAGAGGAGAGAACAGAGAGGATACAGAGAGAAAGAGAGGAGAGAACAGAGAGGATACAGAGAGAACGAGAGGAGAGAACAGAGAGGATACAGAGAGAAAGAGAGGAGAGAACAGAGAGGATACAGAGAGAAAGAGAGGAGAGAACAGGAGATAGACAGAGTGAAAGAGCGAGAGAAAAAGGAAAATGTTACATCTGGCAAGAAATGAATAAGGAAATGATCTCAACAGAGAAAAATGTCCTTATGTGTGCTACCTATATCCCCCCAATAGAATCCCCATTCCTTAACGACAGCTTCTCCATCCTAGAGGGGGAGATCAACAATTTCCAGGCCCAGAGACATCTTCCAGTCCGTGGTGAACTAACTGGACAAGAACCCACAGCGTTCCCTCACCCATGTATGACTGACTGGCTCAAATCACTTATGTAGCTAAATTTGATGTTGTGTTTTTTACATTGGATAAAAGTAGAGAATCAGAGCTCCAGAATGGTAGATCATACACTGCATTTTGGAGGAACAATGGGAGAGTAATTCTGCTTTGAATGTTGATAAACTTGTAAAGTCCCTTTTGAGAAAGTGGCCTTTGAATGTTTGGGTACCTACTGGAGAGCTCTCCTTTGTCTACACCCCAAACGTTTTATAGTCCCATACCCCAGTGGTTTACAGAAGAGGATGTCTTCCTTAATTGACCCCCCATAAACGTAACGTAACGGACATATACCAGGAGCTGTGCCAGGCCCGCCACGTATGTTGACTCATCCAGCTGTAATGCATATAATTCACTGGCTTGTATGTGAAGCAGTAATTGTTTCAAAACATCTCCTGCCATGTCACTGATGCGTCATGAAACAGTGTTGTTTGATGAAGGCTGTTTAGTTTTTTGGGCCTTTTCCCCCAGTATTGTTCCAGCCATATCCGCGGCAGCAGGACTAAAGAACTAAGTCCTCCACAATAGTATGGGTCTTTCCTGTCCTAGCCAATCGGTAGCTCAACATATAAGACGCTTCTAGCCTCTTATTAATGGTATCTGTTGCTTTTATACATCTTACTACTCAAATGTTGTCTTTATTCTCGCTCAAAAAACTCCTTGGCTTATTTTTCAAATTGTCATGTATCATTTCTAAATGTCTGTGCAGAGGAAGGTTTCCGTGAGAGAGTAGCGGTTCATGTGATTGGATGTTCATTAGTTGACGAGGCTACCTGTATTTGACATTGTGTTGTTATTTCACTGAACACTAGATGGTGTAATTGTATTTTTGGCAGTGAAACGAGGCTACTCAGATGAGAAAAAAAACTGTTTTAAAATTTGAAGCTTTAAAAATAAATCAGAATCACATTTGGAATCAATAATTAAACATATTAAACATACCAAATAATACAACAGAAACTGAAGGCAAGGAGGTGGTACAGCGGACGAGGCAGGCGGCCATATTGTTTCCCATAACCTCCAACGTATCAGACTCCATTACCCCCATGCTCCTAGAAACAACCACACCTTTGGACTGCATTCCCTCCTGTGGGCAGCCTCATGTAGATTCTGACCTGAAGGTAAGGAGGTGGTACAGCGGAGGAGGCAGGCGGCCATATTGTTTCCCATAACCTCCAACGTATCAGACTCCATTACCCCCATGCTCCTAGAAACAACCACACCTTTGGACTGCATTCCCTCCTGTGGGCAGCCTCATGTAGATTCTGACCTGAAGGTAAGGAGGTGGTACAGCCCAGGAGGCAGGCGGCCATATTGTTTCCCATAACCTCCAACGTATCAGACTCCATTACCCCCATGCTCCTAGAAACAACCACACCTTTGGACTGCATTCCCTCCTGTGGGCAGCCTCATGTAGATTCTGACCTGAAGGTAAGGAGGTGGTACAGCCCAGGAGGCAGGCGGCCATATTGTTTCCCATAACCTCCAACGTATCAGACTCCATTACCCCCATGCTCCTAGAAACAACCACACCTTTGGACTGCATTCCCTCCTGTGGGCAGCCTCATGTAGATTCTGACCTGAAGGTAAGGAGGTGGTACAGCCCAGGAGGCAGGCGGCCATATTGTTTCCCATAACCTCCAACGTATCAGACTCCATTACCCCCATGCTCCTAGAAACAACCACACCTTTGGACTGCATTCCCTCCTGTGGGCAGCCTCATGTAGATTCTGACCTGAAGGTAAGGAGGTGGTACAGCCCAGGAGGCAGGCGGCCATATTGTTTCCCATAACCTCCAACGTATCAGACTCCATTACCCCCATGCTCCTAGAAACAACCACACCTTTGGACTGCATTCCCTCCTGTGGGCAGCCTCATGTAGATTCTGACCTGAAGGTAAGGAGGTGGTACAGCGGAGGAGGCAGGCGGCCATATTGTTTCCCATAACCTCCAACGTATCAGACTCCATTACCCCCATGCTCCTAGAAACAACCACACCTTTGGACTGCATTCCCTCCTGTGGGCAGCCTCATGTAGATTCTGACCTGAAGGTAAGGAGGTGGTACAGCGGAGGAGGCAGGCGGCCATATTGTTTCCCATAACCTCCAACGTATCAGACTCCATTACCCCCATGCTCCTAGAAACAACCACACCTTTGGACTGCATTCCCTCCTGTGGGCAGCCTCATGTAGATTCTGACCTGAAGGTAAGGAGGTGGTACAGCGGA
>NW_027001423.1:0-7509 GCF_036934945.1 Oncorhynchus masou masou
CTGTTAATATTCTACCTCTGTGAATATTCTACCTCTCTGTTAATATTCTACCTCTCTGTTAATATTCTACCTCTCTGTTAATATTCTACCTCTCTGTTAATAGATATTCCACCTCTCTGTTAATATTCTACCTCTGTTAATATTTTACCTCTCAGTTAATATTCTACCTCTGTTAATATTCTACCTCTGTTAATATTCTAACTCTGTTAATATTCTACCTCTGTTAATATTCTAACTCTGTTAATATTCTACCTCTCTGTTAATATTCCACCTCTCTGTTAATAGATATTCCACCTCTCTGTTAATATTCTACCTCTGTTAATATTTTACCTCTCTGTTAATATTCTACCTCTCTGTTAATAATCTACCTCTGTTAATATTCTACCTCTCTGTTAATATTCTACCTCTCTGTTAATAATCTACCTCTGTTAATATTCTACCTCTGTTAATATTCTACCACTCTGTTAATATTCTACCTCTGTTAATATTCTACCTCTCTGTTAATATTCTACCTCTCTGTTAATATTCTACCTCTCTGTTAATATTCTACCTCTCTGTTAATTTTCTGCCTCTCTGTTAATATTCTACCTCTGTTAATATTCTACCTTTGTTAATATTCTACCTCTGTTAATATTCTACCTCTCTGTTAATATTCTGCCTCTCTGTTAATTTTCTACCTCTCTGTTAATAGATATTCTACCTCTCTGCTAATATTCTACCTCTCTGTTAATATTCTACCTCTCTGTTAATAGATATTCCACCTGTCTGTTAATATTCTACCTCTATGTTAATATTCTACCTCTGTTAATATTCTACCTTTGTTAATATTCTACCTCTCTGTTAATATTCTACCTCTCTGTTAATATTCTACCTCTGTTAATATTCTACCTCTCTGTTAATGTTCTGCCTCACTTTTAATAGATATTCCACCTCTCTGTTAATATTCTACCTCTCTGTTAATATTCTACCTCTCTGTTAATATTCTACTTCTCTGTTAATATTCTAACTCTGTTAATATTCTACCTCTCTGTTAATATTCTACCTCTCTGTTAATATTCTACCTCCCTGTTAATATTCTACCTCTGTTAATATTCTACCTCTCTGTTAATATTCTACCTCTCTGTTAATATTCTACTTCTCTGTTAATATTCTACCTCTCTGTTAATATTCTACCTCTCTGTTAATATTCTTCCTCTCTGTTAATTTTCTGCCTCTCTGTTAATATTCTACCTCTCTGTTAATAGATATTCCACCTCTCTGTTAATATTCTACCTCTGTTAATATTCTACCTCTCTGTTAATATTCTGCCTCTATGTTAATATTCTACCTCTCTGTTAATAGGTATTCCACCTCTCTGTTAATATTCTACCTCTCTGTTAATAGATATTCCACCTCTCTGTTAATATTCTACCTCTATGTTAATATTCTACCTCTCTGTTAATATTGTACCTCTGTTAATATTCTACCTCTCTGTTAATATTCTACCTCTCTGTTAATATTCTACCTCTCTGTTAATAGGTATTCTGCCTCTCTGTTAATATTCTACCTCTCTGTTAATATTCTACCTCTAAGTTAATATTCTACCTCTCTGTTAATGTTGTACCTCTGTCAATATTCTCCCTCTCTGTTAATAATCTACCTCTCTGGTAATAGATATTCCACCTCTCTGTTAATATTCTACCTCTCTGTTTATATTCTACCTCTCTGTTAATAGATATTCCACCTCTCTGTTAATATTCTACCTCTCTGTTAATAGATATTCTACCTCTCTGTTAATATTCTACCTCTCTGTTAATAGATATTCTACCGCTCTGTTAATATTCTACCTCTCTGTTAATATTCTACCTCTCTGTTAATATTCTACCTCTCTGTTAATATTCTACCTCTGTTAATATTCTACCTCTCTGTTAATATTCTGCCTCTCTGTTAATAGATATTCTACCTCTCTGTTAATATTCTACCTCTCTGTTAATATTCTACCTGTTAATATTCTACCTCTGTTAATATTCTACCTCTCTGTTAATATTCTGCCTCTCTGTTAATAGATATTCTACCTCTCTGTTAATAGATATTCTACCTCTCTGTTAATATTCTACCTCTGTTAATATTCTACCTCTGTTAATATTCTACCTCTCTGTTAATATTCTACCTCTCTGTTAATATTCTACCTCTCTGTTAATATTCTACCTCTGTTAATATTCTACCTCTGTTAATATTCTACCTCTCTGTTAATATTCTACCTCTGTTAATATTCTGCCTCTATGTTAATATTCTACCTCTCTGTTAATATTCTACCTCTAAATTAATATTCCACCTCTCTGTTAATATTCTACCTCTAAGTTAATATTCTACCTCTCTGTTAATATTCTACCTCTGTTAATATTCTACCTCTGTTAATATTCTACCTCTGTCTTCTACCTCTGTTAATATTCTACCTCTGTTAATATTCTGCCTCTCTGTTAATAGATATTCTACCTCTCTGTTAATATTCTACCTCTGTTAATATTCTACCTCTGTTAATATTCTAACTCTCTGTTAATATTCTACCTCTCTGTTAATATTCCACCTCTCTGTTAATATTCTACCTCTCTGTTAATATTCTACCTCTCTGTTAATATTCTACCTCTCTGTTAATATTCTACCTCTCTGTTAATATTCTACCTCTCTGTCAATATTCTAACTCTGTTAATATTCTACCTCCCTGTCAATATTCTAACTCTGTTAATATTCTACCTCTCTGTTAATATTCTACCTCTGTTAATATTCTACCTCTCTGTTAATATTCTACCTCTCTGTTAATATTCTACCTCTCTGTTAATATTCTACCTCTCTGTTAATATTCCACCTCTGTTAATATTCTACCTCTCTGTTAATATTCTACCTCTCTGTTAATATTCTACCTCTCTGTTAATATTCTACCTCTCTGTTAATATTCTACCTCTCTGTCAATATTCTAACTCTGTTAATATTCTACCTCCCTGTCAATATTCTAACTCTGTTAATATTCTACCACTCTGTTAATATTCTACCTCTGTTAATATTCTACCTCTCTGTTAATATTCTACCTCTCTGTTAATATTCTACCTCTCTGTTAATATTCTACCTCTCTATTAATATTCCACCTCTCTGTTAATATTCTACCTCTCTGTTAATATTCTACCTCTCTGTTAATATTCTACCTCTCTGTTAATATTCTACCTCTCTGTCAATATTCTAACTCTGTTAATATTCTACCTCCCTGTCAATATTCTAACTCTGTTAATATTCTACCTCTCTGTTAATATTCTACCTCTGTTAATATTCTACCTCTCTGTTAATATTGTACCTCTGTTAATATTCTGCCTCTCTGTTAATATTCTACCTCTGTTAATATTCTACCTCTCTGTTAATATTGTACCTCTGTTAATATTCTGCCTCTGTTAATATTCTACCTCTGTTAATATTCTACCTCTGTGTTAATATTCTACCTCTGTTAATATTCTACCTCTCTGTTAATATATCACTGTTAATATTCTACCTCTGTTAATATTCTACCTCTGTTAATATTCACCCTCTGTTGAGGATTCTACCTCTTATGTTAATATTCTACCTCTCTGTCAATATTCTACCTCTGATAATATTCTACCCTCTGTTAATATTCTAACTCTCTGTCAATATTCTACCTCTCTGATAATATTCTGCCTCTGTTAATTTTCTACCTCTGTTAATATTCTACCTCTGTTAATATTCTACCTCTCTGTTAATATTCTACCTCTCTGTTAATATTCTAACTCTGTTAATATTCTACCTCTCTGTTAATATTCTACCTCTGTTAATATTCTACCTCTGTTAATATTCTACCTCTGTTATTATTCTACCTCTGTTATTATTCTACCTCTGTTAATATCTCCACCTTCTCTGTTAATATTCTAACTCTGTTAATATTCTACCTCTCTGTTAATATTCTACTTGTTATTATTCTTGTTCTGTTAATATTCTACCTCTCTGTTAATATTCTACTCCTCTGTTAATATTCTACCTCTGTTAATATTCTACCTCTGTTAATATTCTACCTCTCTGTTAATATTCTACTCTATACTAATATTCTACCTCTGTTAATATTCTGCCTCTGTTAATATTCTACCTACCTGTTAATATTCACCTTGATTTTACCTTCTGTTAATATTCTAACTCTGTCAATATTCCACCTCTCTGATAATATTCTGCCTTTCTGTTAATATTCTACCTCTGTCAATATTCCACCTCTTCTGATACTGCCTCTCTGTTAATATTCTACCTCTGTTAATATATTACCATCTGTTAATATTCTACCTCTCTGTTAATATTCTACTCTCTCTGTTAATATTCTACCTCTCTGTTAATATTCTACCTCTGTTAATATTCCTCACTCCCTGTTAATATTCTACCTCTCTGTTAATATTCTACCTCTGTTAATATTCTACCTCTGTTAATATTCTACCTCTGTTATTATTCTACCTCTGTTAATATTCTACCTCTGTTAATATTCTACCTCTGTTAATATTCTACCTCTCTGTTAATATTCTACCTCCCTGTTAATATTCTACCTCTGTTAATATTCTACCTCTGTTAATATTCTACCTCTCTGTTAATATTCTACCTCTCTGTTAATATTCTACCTCTCTGTTAATATTCCACCTCTCTGTTAATATTCTGCCTCTCTGTTAATATTCTACCTCTCTGTTAATATTCTACCACTCTGTTAATATTCTACCTCTGTTAATATTCTACCTATGTTAATATTCTACCTATGTTAATATTCTACCTCTCTGTTAATATTCTACCTATTTTAATATTCTACCTCTCTGTTAATATTCTGCCTCTCTGTTAATATTCTGCCTCTCTGTTAATATTCTACCTCTGTTAATATTCTACCTCTGTTAATATTCTACCTATGTTAATATTCTGCCTCTCTGTTAATATTCTACCTCTCTGTTAATATTCTGCCTCTCTGTTAATAATCTACCTCTGTTAATATTCTGCCTCTCTGTTAATATTCTGCCTCTCTGTTAATATTCTACCTCTGTTAATATTCTACCTCTGTTAATATTCTACCTATGTTAATATTCTGCCTCTCTGTTAATATTCTACCTCTCTGTTAATATTCTGCCTCTCTGTTAATATTCTACCTCTGTTAATATTCTACCTCTGTTAATATTCTACCTATGTTAATATTCTACCTGTCTGTTAATATTCTACCTCTCTGTTAATAGATATTCTAGTATAGTCCTATCCACTTTGTAACAGATATTCCAGTCTCGTCCTCCACTCTAACTCTGAGGCCCAGGGAGCTGGTGGACACATGTCTGTAGGGGAGAAGGAAAGGAACAGTCACCTGTGATAAACACTTTCTGATGAATTCAGCTTTTCAGGTTTCAACACATATCTGTACCAGGGCAGCTGGGACAGTGTCATGACAGACTGTGTATGCTGGGACAGGGACAGGTCTGGGACAGGGACAGGTCTGGGACAGACAGGTATGGGACAGGGACATGTCTGGGACAGGGACAGGGACAGGGACAGGTCTGGGACAGGGACATGTCTGGGACAGGGACATGTCTGGGACAGGGACGGGGACAGGGACAGGTCTGGGACAGGGACAGGTCAGGGACAGGTCTGGGACAGGGACAGTCAGGACAGGGACAGGTCAGGGACAGGTCAGACAGGACAGGTCAGGGACAGGTCTGGGACAGGTCTGGACAGGTCTGGGACAGTGCTGAGTTCACTTTGAAAAGTTTTTTTACACAGTTTTTACATCAGGATTTTTTAAATATTGAACTCATTGGTAAAAAAAAACAGTATAAAACAGTCTGAAATTAACCCCTAATATTCTGTCTGAAATTAACCCCTAATATTCTGTCTGAAATTAACCCCTAATATTCTGTCTGAAATTAACCCCTAATATTCTGTCTGAAATTAACCCCTAATATTCTGTCTGAAATTAACACTAAGATTCTGTCTGTAATTATTCCCTAATATTCTGTCTGAAATTAACACTAAGATTCTGTCTGAAATTAACCCCTAACATTCTGTCTGAAATTAACCCCTAACATTCTGTCTGAAATTAACCCCTAACATTCTGTCTGAAATTAACCCCTAATATTCTGTCTGAAATTAACACCAAATATTAAGAATTTGTTCTTAACTGACTTGCCTGGTTAAATAAAGGTAAAAAAAATAAAAAATAAAATAAAAACATTCTGTCTGAAATTAACCCCTAATATTCTGTCTGAAATTAACCCCTAATATTCTGTCTGAAATTAACAATAAGATTCTGTCTGTAATTATTCCCTAATATTCTGTCTGAAATTAACACTAAGATTCTGTCTGAAATTAACCCCTAACATTCTGTCTGAAATTAACCCCTAATATTCTGTCTGAAATTAACCCCTAACATTCTGTCTGAAATTAACCCCTAACATTCTGTCTGAAATTAACCCCTAATATTCTGTCTGAAATTAACCCCTAATATTCTGTCTGAAATTAACCCCTAATATTCTGTCTGAAATTCACAACTCTCACAAAGTTCTAACATCTATAATGCATGTATTTACAAGGACGTAGAGATGGTAAAGTTATGTAAAGTTATGTGGTAAGACTGCACCACCCGCAACCCCCAGTACATACAGGAGGATGTAAGACAACACTACCCACAACCCCTCCAGAACATATTAGAGACAAGAGCAGATAATATAAATACATATTCTCAACCCATTCACATTATAGATTGCCTTCTTATGGAACACTTTGAATATGAAGGCTCTTGAACAAAGTTCATAAACATTCAAGAAAATCTGAAAATGATTTATGAACCAGTCTTATACTCAGGGTGAAATGTAAATATATCTGCACCATGCTAGTTTCCTACTCTGACATCCATGGGAAAACACACTGAGACAGAATGCCTTGCTAACACAAAATGCCAACTGAGCATTTTAGAACAAAGCAACAAGGTTTGGCTAGTCCTCACTACACCCAGCTGTCCTGAGACTAACTGACCCAGCACAAGTAGGTGTGTGTGTGTGTGTGTGTGTGTGTGTGTGTGTGTGTGTGTGTGTGTGTGTGTGTGTGTGTGTGTGTGTGTGTGTGTGTGTGTGTGCGCAGGCAAGTGTGCGTAGAGCGGTGAGAGAGAGAGTAGAGAGAGAGAGAGAGAGAGAGAGAGAGAGAGAGAGAGAGAGAGAGAGAGAGAGAGAGAGAGAGAGAGAGAGAGAGAGAGAGAGAGAGAGAGAGAGAGAGAGAGAGAGGGAGAGAGAGATGAGAGAGAGAGAGAGAGAGAGAGAGACAGAGAGCAGAGAGAGAGAGAGAGAGAGAGAGAGACAGAGAGAGAGAGAGAGAGAGAGAGAGAGAGAGAGAGAGAGAGAGAGAGAGAGAGAGAGAGAGAGAGAGAGAGAGAGAGAGAGAGAGAGAGAGAGAGAGAGAGATAGAGAGAGAGAGAGAGCAGAGAGAGAGAGAGACAGAGAGAGAGAGAGAGAGAGAGAGAGAGACAGAGAG
>NW_027001424.1:0-7509 GCF_036934945.1 Oncorhynchus masou masou
CCCTGAGCATGTTACTAGGATATTATTAAAAGACTCCATTTTACACTCCATTTGACGCTCCTGCGCCTGACTTCCCTGCCACCTATACACATATGCCTGACATATGGGGATTCTAGTGGGGGGATATAGGTAGCACACAGGAGGACATTTTTCTCTGTTAAGATAATTTCCTTTTGAATTTCTAGCCAAATGCAAAATGTTCCTGTTTTGATTAATTTAATGGAGTTAGCTAGGTCTGCTCTATACCAAATTAGCATACCCCCTGAGTCCCTTCCCTGTTTCACACCTGGTAGTTTGGTGTTATGGGACTACCAGCTCTCTGTAACCTAGAGGGCAACCAGTGTTGGGGGTGCTGTGGTCTGGATGTAAGTCCTCTTGGCGTGGGTCCTCTATGTGGAGGTCCAGGGGGGGTCCTGCAGGTCTTGGAGGGTGTCTCGCTGGTCTGGGTGGGGTGTCTATTGATCTGTTGCTCCTGTGTGAAGTGTTGGGGATACGTTTGAGAGCGATGTACTTTAGAGTCCGGGCAAAGGCGGGCACTGCTGCCTTGTAGAGTTGGACCTGGTCATAGAGGCTGTTCAAGTCCAGGGTGGAGTGGTGAGCCAGGAAAACATTTGATTTTGAGGCACAGTCACGGGAAATACTTGTGTTTACCCGTTGTATTGAGGGAGGGTGGAATTCTTTTCGTGGTAGCAGGGTGGAGATAACCACTTGTGCGTAGGGGAAAGTAGAAGAAGCCTTTTCAATCACTCCCTTCAGTGCAGTGGCCACCCGTTCCTGCTGTGCTCTCAGATCGTTTGTGCCTGTGTGTATTATTATGTGGATGGGTGAACCTAGTTGGTACTCAGACAGAAGGTCAAGGGCGCGCTGGGTGTTTGGACACCAGAGTTTAGACACACTGTGTTTGGGGAAAAAGTTTTTTTCTTCTATATATTTTCCATTTGAGTCCATTAGTAGTACAATCTGTGACTTGTGTTTGTCCTCAGTGGGTGTGGGGGGTTGTCAGAAGGGCTATCAGGGTGGCTGACAGGGGGTGCTCAGAGGGGGTGAGAGCCGCTGGGCTTGGGGTTTTTCTTTTGTCTGTTCTGCTGTGATGTCGACTCTATGGTCAGGGTCTTGTGTGGACTGTTCTGCTGTGGTGTCGAGACTTTTGTCGGGTGTGTTATATAAATAATCTAATATAAAGCGTTACTAGCAGACCAAAGCTCTGGTTAAACCGGATGCCCTCAGATAACTCTGGGCCCAGTGTCTTCAGCCAAGTCTAGAGCCTGTGTGCAATAACATGATTATCCGAAGGACACACAGCTGCCATCACGCAAATATTACTCCCCTGTAAAACTACAAAGAGCATCCTGCAACACTAACGAGCTTAGAAGTGCCAAGCTATCTCGCTGACATTGAACTCTGCATGCACTCCTGCAAAGACAGGAAACACCTGAGCCTAAAGCAGACATTACCAATATCCACGTTTCCTGGACACACATACATTTCATGAAAGCACTGTACAATCACACTCTACCCCCCTACTGGTCGGGTGCCAAGAGCAAAAGACTTTGCTGTGCACCAATGGGGCCCGCTCTGGCTAGAGCAAGGCCCGCCTCCAACTCTTCAGGACCAGTCAGAAGACCAACACGACGAGACTCCGCCTACATTATTCTGTGTATACATTCTGCTGTAAACTCTGGCTGAGCAGCCTAATTATTCTGACTCTTCACAGAGTCGCATTGGTTAGGTCCGTGCACGATAAACGGCAGGACAAGATATCTTTGACCAATAAACGGCCTTTTTGATACACCTGATTCCACTCTGTCCAGCGTCGTTGTTTTGCATTCCCTCTCCAGTATGAAAAAAAAAAAATGGTAGCATGAGGATGGTTATTCCTGGATTCGATCTATGATAAATTGGTGTGAGAGGACGAAACTGATGACGGCTCAAAATCAGACGGAAGTGTGACCTGTCCAAGAGACAATCAGCCATTTGTCTTGCCTCAGGAAATCTGATCGGAGCGCTCTACTTGAAAGGTGAGCAGAGCCTGTTAAATCGAAATCTGCATATTGTATTTGTTATGTGCTTGAGTGAAGACCCAAAAGCGGTTTTAACAGAAAACAGAGTTCTTTAATGAAAAACAGGAATGGCATAAATCCTCTTCCAACGTCGTCAATGGAACAAAAAGAACGTTAGTATAATGCAGGATGCACCTGCCAGGCGGACTCCGACAGGATAGGACAAGGTGGAAGCAAACGGGACGACAGCTTGCTTCTGGCATCAAAAACACAAACAAGAATCAGACACTGAAAGTAGCAGGAACAGAGAGAGAAATAGAGACCTAATCAGAGGGGGAAGAGAGAACAGGTGTGAAAGAGTGAATGAGCTAGTTAGGGGAGATGTAGAACAGCTGAAGAATGAGAGACAGAGAAGGTAACCTAAAAAGACCAGCAGAGAGAGACAGAGTGAAGAGAAAGGACAGGAACAGACATAACAAGACATGACAGTACCCCCCACTCACCGAGCGCCTCCTGGCGCACTCGAGGAGGAAACCTGGCGGCAACGGAGGAAATCATCGATCAGCGAACGGTCCAGCACGTCCCGAGAGGGAACCCAACTCCTCTCCTCAGGACCGTACCCCTCCCAATCCACTAGGTACTGATGACCACGGCCCCGAGGGCGCATGTCCAAAATCTTACGAACCCTGTAGATGGGTGCGCCTCGACAAGGATGGGGGGAGGGACGAGCGGGGGCGCGAAGAACGGGCTTAACACAGGAGACATGGAAGACCGGGTGAACGCGACGAAGATAGCGTGGAGAAGAAGTCGCACTGCGACAGGATTAATGACCTGAGAAATACGGAACGGACCAATGAACCGCGGGGCCAACTTGCGAGAAGCTGTCTTAAGGGGAAGGTTCTGAGTGGAGAGCCATACTCTCTGACCGCAACAATATCTAGGACTCTTGGTCCTACGCTTATTAGCGGCCCTCACAGTCTGCGCCCTATTACGGCAAAGTGCCGACCTGACCCCTTCCAGGTGCGCTCGCAACGCTGGACAAAAGCCTGAGCGGAGGGGACGCAGGACTCGGCGAGCTGAGATGAGAACAGCGGAGGCTGGTACCCGAGGCTACTCTGAAAAGGGGATAGACCGGTAGCAGACGAGGGAAGCGAGTTGTGGGCGTACTCTGCCCAGGGGAGCTGTTCTGACCAAGACGCAGGGTTACGAAAAGAAAGACTGCGTAAAATGCGACCAACAGTCTGATTGGCCCGTTCGGCTTGACCGTTAGACTGGGGATGAAAGCCGGACGAGAGACTGACGGAAGCCCCAATCAAACGGCAAAACTCCCTCCAAAATTGAGACGTGAACTGCGGGCCTCTGTCGGAAACGACGTCAGACGGAAGGCCATGAATTCGGAAAACATTCTCGATAATGATCTGAGCCGTCTCCTTAGCAGAAGGGAGCTTATCGAGAGGAATGAAATGAGCCGCCTTAGAGAATCTATCGACAACCGTAAGAATAACTGTCTTCCCCGCTGATGAAGGCAGTCCGGTGATAAAATCTAAAGCGATGTGAGACCACGGTCGAGAGGGAATGGGAAGCGGTCTGAGACGGCCGGCAGGAGGAGAGTTCCCAGATTTAGTCTGCGCGCAGACCGAACAAGCGGCGACAAATCGACGCGCGTCACGTTCCCGAGTGGGCCACCAGAAACGCTGGCGAATGGAAGCGAGCGTACTCCGAACGCCGGGGTGGCCGGCTAACTTGGCAGAGTGGGCCCACTGAAGAACGGCCGGACGAGTAGGAACGGGAACGAACAGAAGGTTCCTAGGACAAGCTCGCGGCGACGGAGTGTGAGCGAGTGCTTGCTTTACCTGCCTCTCAATTCCCCAGACAGTCAACTCCGACAACACGCCCCTCAGGGAGAATCCCTCGGGGTCGGTGGAGACCTCAGAAGAACTGAAGAGACGAGATAAAGCATCAGGCTTGGTGTTTTTGAGCCCGGACGATAAGAAATAACAAACTCGAAACGAGCGAAAAACAGAGCCCAACGAGCCTGACGCGCATTAAGTCGTTTGGCTGAACGGATGTACTCAAGGTTCCTATGGTCAGTCCAAACGACAAAAGGAACGGTCGCCCCTCCAACCACTGTCGCCATTCGCCTAGGGCTAAGCGGATGGCGAGCAGTTCGCGATTACCAACATCATAGTTACGTTCTGACGGCGATAAGCGATGAGAGAAAACGCGCAAGGATGGACCTTGCCGTCAGAGAGAGAGCGCTGAGAAAGAATGGCTCCCACGCCCACCTCTGACGCGTCAACCTCAACAACAAACTGACTAGAGATGTCAGGTGTAACAAGAATAGGTGCGGATGTAAAACGATTCTTAAGAAGATCAAAAGCTCCCTGGGCGGAAACGGACCACTTAAAGCACGTCTTAACAGAAGTAAGGGCTGTGAGGGGAGCTGCCACCTGACCGAAATTACGGATGAAACGACGATAGAAATTAGCGAAGCCCAGAATGCGCTGCAGCTCGACGCGTGACTTAGGAACGGGCCAATCAATGACAGCCTGGACCTTAGCGGGATCCATCTTAATGCCCTCAGCGGAAATAACGGAACCGAGAAAAGGGACAGAGGCGGCATGAAAAGTGCACTTCTCAGCCTTCACATAAAGACAGTTCTCCAAAAGGCGCTGGAGGACGCTGCCGCACGTGCTGAACATGAATCGAGAGAGACGGTGAAAAAATCAGGATATCGTCCATGTAAACGAAAACAAAAATGTTCAGCATGTCTCTCAGGACG
The DNA here is from genome assembly GCF_036934945.1 of Oncorhynchus masou masou. Lineage (NCBI taxonomy): Eukaryota > Metazoa > Chordata > Actinopteri > Salmoniformes > Salmonidae > Oncorhynchus > Oncorhynchus masou. The sequence goes on from NW_027001424.1 coordinate 4,783, forward strand.
TCGTTAACTAGTGCCTGAAAGACAGCTGGAGCGTTAACGAGGCCGAAAGGAAGAACTCGGTATTCAAAGTGCCCTAACGGAGTGTTAAACGCCGTCTTCCACTCGTCCCCTCCCTGATGCGCACGAGATGGTAGGCGTTACGAAGGTCCAATTTGGTGAAAAACCTGGCTCCCTGCAGGATCTCGAAGGCTGAAGACATAAGAGGAAGCGGATAACGATTCTTAACTGTTATGTCATTCAGCCCTCGATAATCCACGCATGGGCGCAGGGACCCGTCCTTCTTCTGAACAAAAAAACCCCCGCTCCGGCGGGAGAGGAGGAGGAGACTATGGTACCGGCGTCGAGCGAAACCGACAAATAATCCTCGAGAGCCTTACGTTCGGGAGCCGACAGAGAGTATAATCTACCCCGGGGGAGTAGTTCCCGGAAGGAGATCAATACTACAGTCATACGACCGGTGTGGAGGGAGAGAAGTGGCCTTGGAACGACTGAACACCGTGCGCAGATCGTGATACTCCTCCGGCACCCCTGTCAAATCGCCAGGCTCCTCCTGTGAAGAAGAGACAGAGGAAACAGGAGGGATAGCAGACATTAAACAGGTCACATGACAAGAAACATTCCAGGATAGGATAGTATTACTAGACCAATTAATAGAAGGGTTATGGCGCACTAGCCAGGGATGACCCAAAACAACAGGTGTAAAAGGTGAACGAAAAATTAAAAAAGAAATGGTTTCGCTATGATTACCAGAGACAGTGAGGGTTAAAGGCAGCGTCTCACTCTGAATCTTGGGGAGAGAACTACCATCTAAAGCGAACAAGGCCGTGGGCTCCCCTAACTGTCTGAGAGGAATGTCATGTTCCCGAGCCCAGGTCTCGTCCATAAAACAGCCCTCCGCCCCAGAGTCTATCAAGGCACTGCAGGAAGCAGATGAACCGGGCCAGCGGAGATGGACCGGAAAGGTAGTGCATGATCCAGAAGGAGAGGCCTGAGTAGTTGCGCTCACCAGTAGCCCTCCTCTTACTGATGAGCTCTGGCTTTTACTGGACATGAGGTGACAAAATGACCAGCGGAGCCGCAGTAGAGACAGAGGCGATTGGTGATTCTCCGTTCCTTCTCCTTGGCCGAGATGCGGATACCCCCAGCTGCATAGGCTCAGCATCCGAGCCGGCGGAGGAGGGTGGCAGTGATGCGGCAGGTGGCAGTGATGTGGAGAGGGGAGCAACGGAGAACGCGAGCTCCTTTCCACGAGCTCGGCGACGAAGATCAAACCGTCGCTCTATGCGAATAGCGAGAGCTATTAAGGAGTCCAGACTGGAAGGAACCTCCCGGGAGAGGATCTCATCCTTAACCTCGACGAGGAGACCCTTCCAGAAAACGAGCGAGCAAAGCCGGCTCTGTTCCAGTCACTAGAGGCAGCGAGAGTGCGAAACTCAATAGAATAATCCGTTATGGATCGATTCCCCTGACATAGGGAAGACAGGGCCCTGGAAGCCTCCTCCCCAAAAACAGAACGGTCAAAAACCCGTATCATCTCCTCCTTAAAGTCCTGATACTGGTTAATACACTCAGCCCTCGCCTCCCAGATTGCCGTGCCCCACTCACGCGCCCGTCCGGTAAGGAGAGAAATGACGTAGGCGATGCGGGCTGCGCTCCTGGAGTAAGTGTTGGGCTGGAGAGAGAACACCACATCACACTGAGTGAGGAATGAGCGGCACTCAGTGGGCTCCCCAGAGTAACACGGCGGGTTGTTGATCCTGGGCTCCGGAGACTCGGAAACCCTGGAAGTGGGCGGTGGATCGAGGTGGAGTTGGTGAACCTGTCTTGTGAGGTCGGAGACTTGGACGGCCAGGGTTTCAACGGCATGTCGAGCAGCAGACAATTCCTCCTCGTGTCTGCCTAGCATCGCTCCCTGGATCTCGACGGCGGAGTGAAAAGGGTCCGGAGCCGCTGGGTCCATTCTTGGTCTGATTCTTCTGTTATGTGCGTGAGTGAAGACCCAAAAGCGGTTTTAACAGAAAACAGAGTTCTTTAATGAAAAACAGGAATGGCATAAATCCTCTTCCAACGTAGTCAATGGAACAAAAAGAACGTTAGTATAATGCAGGATGCACCTGCCAGGCGGACTCCGACAGGATAGGACAAGGTGGAAGCAAACGGGACGACAGCTTGCTTCTGGCATCAAAAACACAAACAAGAATCAGACACTGAAAGTAGCAGGAACAGAGAGAGAAATAGAGACCTAATCAGAGGGGGAAGAGAGAACAGGTGTGAAAGAGTGAATGAGCTAGTTAGGGGAGATGTAGAACAGCTGAAGAATGAGAGACAGAGAAGGTAACCTAAAAAGACCAGCAGAGAGAGACAGAGTGAAGAGAAAGGACAGGAACAGACATAACAAGACATGACAGTATTATAGTCTAAACCAAATTTTGATCAGAAAGTACTGACGTGAGTATGAATCGTTGCCAATTTTTTTTTTTACATAAGAACCTAAGGCATTGGTCGGGGAGATCTTGTTTTGCTCGTTTAAATTTTTTTATTTTTTATTAATTGGTATTTATTTTAATTGGGCTGTGTTTGACCAATGTAATTGATTCCCCCCGGGATCCGGTTTGCTCATGAAAATCTGCATAGAAAACTGTCCTATGATTAGGTTGTGTACGAAGTGAAATGTTAAACCGTGGCTGTGTTCTTTTACATAACTGATACTGAAAACTAGTGTAAAAC
>NW_027001425.1:0-7506 GCF_036934945.1 Oncorhynchus masou masou
CAGTGGTGGTTCTCTTCCTCCAGGTTCAGTGGTGGTTCTCTTCCCTCCAGGGTCAATGGTGGTTCTCTTCCCTCCAGGTTCTGTGGTGGTTCTATCCAGTCCAGGTTCTGTGGTGGTTTTCTTCCCCTGGATGGTCTGATATACAGAGTGCTGGAGCGTCTCTCTGAAGAGATGTGAACGTGTCACTGTGGGGGATTTTCACACTCAGAGAGACAGCGACAAAGGAAACACAGTATGAGCACTTTACACACTGCTCTATAGCATTCTCTCTCACTTCTACTTTGTGTGTTCATCTCTCTGTGTCACCCACTCACACACACAAACACAAATATTTTATACAAAATAAACACATATATGAATATGTTATAACATACCTACTGCCAGATTGTCTGGTCCTCATTTTCAGTGGTGTGTGTGTCACAGTTAGGGTCAGGATGGACACTCTGTGGAGAGTGTCTCAGCACATAGCTGTGACTCAGCACATAGCTGAGTCACACTCTCTCAGATCTCTGATTGTCAGGGTGTGGCCATTCTTCTTGTTGCTACAGTACGTCACATGACCGGTGTAGTCTGGTTCATCACTCAGAGTCACATGATTTCAGATTTCATGTCAGCATCATTTCTAGTGAACCAGAAGGTTGTTGTGACTTTACCTCTGGGATATGTATAAGAGCAGACCAGGTCCACTGATGACCCCTTCAAGGTACAGATTCTCTGAGTGGTGTATGTAACACTCCAGCCATCCTGACCCCGTACCACTGAAACACAATCATACATGATAGTGATTATACATCACAGACCCATTTCCTCACACTAACAGCATTTATCCACACTTTGTTGCCGTACTCTACTTGCTGAGTGTGAATGGAAACCACATAAAGGACCTAAGTGTTACTCAGTGAGGTGTGAAAGACAACTATTCCAGAAAAGAAGAAGCCCCTAACAGACGATGTCACTGAACACACAGAATAACATTACTAAAACATTATGAATGAGACCATACCTGCTACAGACCACATACCTGCTACAGACCAGAGAAAGACCCCCAACACACTTCCTGCTGTTCTCAAGGACATTGTTGCATCTCCCACCCTGCAGTCTTAGAAACATAAACAACAACTCACTCTATAGCTGGTGAATAACTCCACCTGATCCATTAAAACAGTCCAGGTTCCATATTCACAAAGTGTCAAAAATGTAAGTAAAAGTAAAATGATACAGTACATATATATATATATATATATATATATATATATATATATATATATATATATATATATCTAATGATCTCGTCAACCGTACTTACAGAGTGAAGGGGGGAGGTCTTGTACAGTGAGTCAATTTACTGTCGTAGCTGTGCAGAGAAACAAGAAGTGTGATTTTAGTGACTGACACATTGTGAAATTAGCCTGGTCAGGCATTTAAGACAATCACATGCATCAACAGCATGTCAGAAAGGGATGTACTGGATGTACTGATAAAGACTGCACAGCTATTTACATTTCTTCATTTGAGGAGTGGGCCTACATTTTTTAATGGGGCAAAATGCAGCCCATTTTCAACATAGTCTTTTCTTTAAATACAGATCCACAACAAAGTGTTGACTGTTCTATATGGTTTCTTAATGTGTTTCCTCACAAGATGTGACCCATCCCTCCTCATCATCTCCATCTAAGTGCTCCTGAAGGTTCCAGTGTTCTAGACTTTTGTCCAAAGAGCTACTTTTTACCCCTACTGGCATCTCAACCGACTGAGCCACACAGGACCCCTACTGCAGCCTCCAGTCTCTCTTCATATGTCCCAATCATGTCCTCATCCACTTGGAACAATAACAAAATATCAAACTGGTAATAAGGTGCCTGAGACTGAGGTCCCGATTCCCAACCCTTTACCAAGTGTGCAAGTTCACTCTTCCCGTCATGGATTTAAAAGTATGAGACTGGTGTGAACATTGGAGTTTCCATATTTGTTAGCTGAATCCATATCAGTGGAACAGGCGAAGCTGAAATCTTTGCCCTATACACATTCTATGTCTTTGCCAGGGGTCATGGAAACGGACAAGGGATTCACATTTCCTCAAAATGTATTTTCTTCAATGTTTTTTTTCTTCTGTGATTGACACTCAACTAGTGAATTCCGACAATCCGACCAGAGAGCGAAACATGCAAATCTACGATGCTCACAAGGTCTACTTCGGGGAAGAATTGGGAGGAGTCAGGTCTACTTCGGGGAAGAGGTGGGCGGAGTCAGGTCTACTTCGGTGAAGAAGTGGGCGGAGTCAGGTTTACTTTGGGGTGAGTGGGCGGAGTCAGGGGAGGATTCAAACAGAAGATGGCAGCAGATAAAGATACAATTGAAAATACACAAAATAAAATGTCAAATAACATTTGAAAATGTAAAGAAATGTAGACAGAATAAACCAACCATGTAAAGAAAAAGAGTTGACGTTGGACAGGCATATGAATTCAGTGAACTAGCCATCTCAGTTGGCTTGTTAGCTACATGAAGCAGACGTTGTTCAGTGATACCGAAAGCTAGCTAGCCAGCTAGAAGTTAACTCTGTTACCTCTGACAATCAAGTGAAGTGACTTCCATAAACTGGCATTTTTGCGTTGCCGCTGAATTAACAGAAGCCTATTTATGATTTGTTTACACTTCACACATTAGTAATGTTTTGATAAAAGTAATAAGAAACATTGCATCAAGCAGAACTACTTCCTGAATTTTGAGGCAAAATGGTGCTATAACTGTCATAAAAACCTTTAAAATATTTTTGTTTTAAATATATAAAGTGTATAGAAACTAATTTAATTTATTTAGTGATAGAGGAATTCTAAATTCCTATATGTTTGTAACCAAAACCAAATTCACACTCCATCTATTTCTTAATAAGTTGTAAGTTTATTATTTTACATGAAATAGATCGAGACCAGTCTTAAAAGTCAGGTAGTAGCGTTTAATTCAAGTGAGTACTGCCACATACACATTTTTCCACAGGTTATAAACTGAAAATGACGTCAGCATTTTCTAAATGTTCTATCTCTTTCATGACACCGGTAGAGAGGCCCTATAGTTCTCGAACCTTCCCTCCTCGCCTGAAGTCAAGGTCAGTCAGTATAAATCAGCATTCTAGACAGTCTGGAGATGGGCCGTTCCCACCACCTGGAGATTGTACAAATGAATGAACTAAGGAACAGACCTTCATTGTTACTAAACTCCTGACTACATTATATACAATTGGGAATGGGAGCAAGAGAGAAAATTCACATGTACAGTACATTATAGCATTTGGACTAGTCAGTTCTGATTAGAATGTATACATAATTAGTCATTTCAACCATAATTTCCTCTAACATTTAGTTAACAGACAACCACATTTACTTGCTGTAAAAAACAAAATTAAGCTGGTAGCATGATTCCGAAGAAAGACTTGCTGCCAATGGTGCTTAAACAAAGTACTGAGTAAAGGGTCTGTATACCTACATCATGTGATACTTCCATTTTGTATTTTTAATCAATTTGTTTTGTCATTATGGGGTATTGTGTGTAGATTGATGAGGGGGAAAAAACTATTTATTCAATTTTAGAATAAGGCTGTAACATAACAAAATGTGGAAAAAGTCAAGGGGTCTGAATACTTTCTGAATGCACTGTATATTACTAGATACAATTATAAACCAGGTAGTTTAAGTCCTGGATGCTGATTGGCTGAATAAGCATTTCATTTCACATACAATATATTAGACAATAGAACACTGGTATGACACAAAAATATTTGTTTACTTTCTATTTATGTTGGTAACCAGTTTATAATAGCAATAAGGACCTCGGGCTTGTAGTATATGGTCAATATACCACGGCTAAGGGCTGTATCAAGGCACTCTGTGTTGTGCAGAACAACAGTCCTTAGCCGGGTACAGTATATAGGCCAATATACCACAGCTAACGGCTGTATACAGGAACTCTGCATTGTGTCGTGCTTAAGAACAGTCCTTAGCCGTGGTACAGTATATAGGCCAATATACCACAGCTAAGGGCTGTATACAGGAACTCTGCGTTGTGTCGTGCTTAAGAACAGTCCTTAGCCGTGGTACAGTATATAGGCCAATATACCACAGCTAAGGGCTGTATACAGGAACTCTGCGTTGTGTCGTGCTTAAGAACAGTCCTTAGCCGTGGTACAGTATATAGGCCAATATACCACAGCTAACGGCTGTATCCAGGAACTCTGCGTTGTGTCGTGCTTAAGAACAGTCCTTAGCCGTGGTACAGTATATAGGCCAATATACCACAGCTAACGGCTGTATCCAGGAACTCTGCGTTGTGTCGTGCTTAAGAACAGTCCTTAGCCATGGTACAGTATATAGGCCAATATACCACAGCTAAGTTCTGTATCCAGGCACTCTGCGTTGTGTCGTGCTTAAGAACAGTCCTTAGCCGTGGTACAGTATATAGGTCAATATACCACAGCTAAGGGCTGTATCCAGGAACTCTGCGTTGTGTCGTGCTTAAGAACAGTCCTTAGCCGTGGTACAGTATATAGGCCAATATACCACAGCTAAGGGCTGTATCCAGGAACTCTGCGTTGTGTCGTGCTTAAGAACAGTCATTAGCCGTGGTACAGTATATAGGCCAATATACCACAGCTAAGGGCTGTATACAGGAACTCTGCGTTGTGTCGTACTTAAGAACAGTCCTTAGCCGTGGTACAGTATATAGGCCAATATACCACAGCTAAGGGCTGTATACAGGAACTCTGCGTTGTGTCGTGCTTAAGAACAGTCCTTAGCCGTGGTACAGTATATAGGCCAATATACCACACCCCCTCTGACCTTATTGCTTAATTATACCACTTAGTTATAATATACAGGTCCAGATATACAAGGTCTTCTTGGTTCTGGGTCTGTTGTTTTCAGTTCTTGGTTCTGGGTTTGTTGTTTTCAGTTCTTGGTTCTGGGTTTGTTGTGTTCAGTTCTTGGTTCTGGGTTTGTTGTTTTCAGTTCTTCTTGGTTCTGGGTTTGTTGTTTTCAGTTCTTGGTTCTGGGTTTGTCAGGTCTTCTTGGTACTGGGTTTGTTGTTTTCAGTTCTTCTTGGTTCCGGGTTTGTTGTGTTCAGGTCTTCTTGGTTTTGGGTTTGTTGTTTACAGGTCTTCTTGGTTCTGGGTTTGTTGTGTTCAGGTCTTCTTGGTTCTGGGTTTGTTGACTGTACTGTAGAGAACAGAGGGATCCTCCTCAGCTGCTTGTTCCACCGTGGACCTGGAGAAAGAAACAGACGTTAAACTGAAAGTGAGTCCCAAATGGCACCCTACTCCTTTTTGCATTCACTACTTTAGACCAGTAGTGAACTAAATAGGGAATAGGGTGCCATTTGGAATGCAAGCAGAGCAGTTAGTCAAAACCATCATCACATCACATCCCTCCTTCATTATAGACATATCATAGTAACTGTCTTGAGATGTAAATTGTTGAGTTTTTAGTTTCAGGAAATGCCATTTGGCCTGAAGAATACTATTGCAACTTTTCAAAATGTTCACTGTCACACCATAGTATGCCCCTAAAGTTCACCATAGAGTTCAATGAAATGTCACTTGAAATGAAGATTTCTCCTTCAACCCTCAGATTGTGATGGAGGGAGTTATCAGGGAGCAATGAGAGGTCACTAGGGGTCAACTGTTTTGCTTATTTTAATGACATCACTGTCCTCTCCTCCAATAAGCAGCAGCATAACCTTGATGCTGTCTGTGTGTTCGCATGTTCTTTATAGGATTGGAAAGCTGCCGCAGTCATCCCCCTCTTCAAAGGGGGAGACACCCTGGACCCAAACTGTTACAGACCTATATCCATCCTGCCCTGCCTATCTAAGGTCTTCGAAAGCCAAGTCAACAAACAGGTCACTGACCATCTCGAATCACACCGTACCTTCTCCGCTGTGCAATCTGGTTTCCGAGCCGGTCACGAGTGCACCTCAGCCACGCTCAAGGTACTAAACGATATCATAACGGCCATTGATAATAGACAGTACTGTGCAGCCGTCTTCATCGACCTTGCCAAGGCTTTCGACTCTGTCAATCACCATATTCTTATCGGCAGACTCAGTAGCCTTGGTTTTTCTGATGACTGCCTTGCCTGGTTCACCAACTACTTTGCAGACAGAGTGCAGTGTGTCAAATCGGAGGGCATGCTGTCCGGTCCTCTGGTAGTCTCTATGGGGGTGCCACAGGGTTCAATTCTCGGGCCGACTCTTTTCTCTGTATATATCATTGATGTTGCTCTTGCTGCGGGCGATTCCCTGATCCACCTCTACGCAGAGGACACCATTCTATATACTTCCGGCCCGTCCTTGGACACTGTGCTATCTAACCTCCAAACAAGCTTCAATGCCATACAACACTCCTTCCGTGGCCTCCAACTGCTCTTAAACGCTAGTAAAACCAAATGTGTGCTTTTCAACCGTTCGCTGCCTGCACCTGCACGCATGACTAGTATCACCACCCTGGATGGTTCCGACCTTGAATATGTGGACATCTATAAGTACCTAGGTGTCTGGCTGGACTGTAAACTCTCCTTCCAGACTCATATCAAACATCTCCAATCGAAAATCAAATCCAGAATCGGCTTTCTATTTCGCAACAAAGCCTCCACTCATGCCGCCAAACTTACCCTAGTAAAACTGACTATCCTACCCGATCCTCGACTTCGGCGCGTCATCTACAAAATAGCTTCCAACACTCTACTCAGCAAACTGGATGCAGTTTATCACAGTGCCATCCGTTTTGTCACTAAAGCACCTTATACCACCCACCACTGCGACTTGTATGCTCCAGTCGGCTGGCCCTCGCTACATATTCGTCGCCAGACCCACTGGTTCCAGGTCATCTACAAGTCCATGCTAGGTAAAGCTCCGCCTTATCTCAGTTCACTGGTCACGATGGCAACACCCACCCGTAGCACGTGCTCCAGCAGGTGTATCTCACTGATCATCCCTAAAGCCAACACCTCATTTGGCCGCCTTTCGTTCCAGTTTTCTGCTGCCTGTGACTGGAGAATTGCAGAAATCGCTGAAATTGGAGACTTTTATCTCCCTCACCAAGCTTCAAACATCTGCTATCTGAGCAGCTAACCGATCGCTGCAGCTGTACATAGTCTTATCGGTAAATAGCCCACCCAATTTTACCTACCTCATCTCCATACTGTTTTTATTTATTTACTTTTCTGCTCTTTTGCACATCAATATCTCTACCTGTACATGACCATCTGATCATTTATCACTCCAGTGTTAATCTGCAAAATTGTAATTGTTTGCCTACCTCCCCTCATGCCTTTTGCACACAATGTATATAGACCCTTTTTTTCTACTGTGTTATTGACTTGTTTATTGCTTTATCTTGGCCATTCATGCAGTTGCAAATGAGAACTTGTTCTCAACTAGCCTACCTGGTTAAATAAAGGTGAAATAAAAAAATATAAAAAAATAAAAAAATAGTACTCTATGTTGTTGTAATGGCAT
>NW_027001426.1:0-7504 GCF_036934945.1 Oncorhynchus masou masou
GGAGGTTTGATCATGCTAACACATGTCGTCACTGACTACTGTAGATGCTTAACCAGGCCAGCCCAGTGCAGCTTGTTCTTACCCAACCCGACACCCCCTGACCGTGGCCACTGACCGTGTGAAGTGGACGATGAGCGTTCCCACCAGCTCCCGATGCGGTCCTGGTCGGAGCACAGCTCCCCTCTCTGGATGTAGAGAAGAACATCATCCTGGGAGGAAGTGTGTAGCGCCACCATCTGGTCCAGCGCCTGCAGTGACACTCAGGCCTGTTATCTGGGGAAGTAGAAAGAGGTATGGGGAGTAAGCTACACTCACACATACACACACACACACACACACACACACACACACACACACACACACACACACACACACACACAGGTTCACACTCAGACACATGCATGCACACAGAGCAGTGGTGTAGTGGTAACACTTCCTTGTACAGTCACAGGTATATAACTCCCTCCCAGGGAACATTTCTGTTTCCACTCTTCATGGCAGTAGGTAGCCTAGAGGGTTAGCGTATTGGGTACAGTCAAATCAAATCAAATCAAATGTTATTTGTCACATACACATGGTTAGCAGATGTTAATGCGAGTGTAGCGAAATGCTTGTACTTCCAGTTCCGACAATGCAGTAATAACCAACAAGTAATCTAACTAACAATTCCAAAACTAATTTCTTATACACAGTGTAAGGGGATAAAGAATATGTACATAAAGATATGAATGAGTGATGGTGCAGAGCAGCATAGGCAAGATACAGTAGATGGTATCGAGTACATTATATACATATGAGATGAGTATGTAAACAAAGTGGCATAGTTAAACATTTACATTTACATTTAAGTCATTTAGCAGACGCTCTTATCCAGAGCGACTTACAAATTAGTGAATTCACCTTCTGACATCAGTGGAACAGCCACTTTACAATAGTGAGAAGGATTGCTTTATCCTATCCTAGGTATTCCTTGAAGAGGTGGGGTTTCAGGTGTCTCCGGAAGGTGGTGATTGACTCCGCTGTCCTGGCGTCGTGAGGGAGTTTGTTCCACCATTGGGGGCCAGAGCAGCGAACAGTTTGACTGGGCTGAGCGGGAACTGTACTTCCTCAGTGGTAGGGAGGCGAGCAGGCCAGAGGTGGATGAACGCAGTGCCCTTGTTTGGGTGTAGGGCCTGATCAGAGCCTGGAGGTACTGCGGTGCCGTTCCCCTCACAGCTCCGTAGGCAAGCACCATGGTCTTGTAGCGGATGCGAGCTTCAACTGGAAGCCAGTGGAGAGAGCGGAGGAGCGGGGTGACGTGAGAGAACTTGGGAAGGTTGAACACCAGACGGGCTGCGGCGTCCTGGATGAGTTGTAGGGGTTTAATGGCACAAGCAGGGAGCCCAGCCAACAGCGAGTTGCAGTAATCCAGACGGGAGATGACAAGTGCCTGGATTAGGACCTGCGCCGCTTCCTGTGTGAGGCAGGGTCGTACTCTGCGGATGTTGTAGAGCATGAACCTACAGGAGCAGGGCCGCCTTGATGTTAGTTGAGAACGACAGGGTGTTGTCCAGGATCACGCCAAGGTTCTTGGCGCTCTGGGGAGGACACAATGGAGTTGTCAGCGTGAGATGTGAGATCATGGAACGGGCAGTCCTTCCCGGGAGGAAGAGGCAGCTCCGTCTTCCGTCTTAAAGTGGCTAGTGATAGATGTATTACATAAAGATGCAGTAGATGATATAGAGTACAGTATATACGTATACATATGAGATGAATAATGTAGGGTATGTAAACATTATATTAGAGTAGCATTGTTTAAAGTGTCTAGTGATATATTTTACATCCTTTCCCATCAATTCCCATTATTGAAGTGGCTGGAGTTGAGTCAGTGTGTTGGCAACAGCCACTCAATGTTAGTGGTTGCTGTTTAACAGTCTGATGGCCTTGAGATAGAAGCTGTTTTCAGTCTCTCGGTCCCAGCTTTGATGCACCTGTACTGACCTCGCCTTCTGGATGATAGCGGGGTGAACAGGCGGTGGCTCGGGTGGGTGTTGTCATGATGATCTTTATGGCCTTCCTGTAATAGGGTGGTGTAGGTGTCCTGGAGGGCAGGTAGTTTGCCCCCGGTGTCGTTGTGCAGACCTCAATACCCTCTGGAGAGCCCCTTTACGGTTGTGGGCGGAGCAGTTGCCGTACCAGGTGGGGATACAGCCCGCCAGGATGCTCGATTGTGCATCTGTAGAAGTTTGTGAGTGCATTTGGTGACAAGCCGAATTTCTTCAGTCTCCTGAGGTTGAAGAGGCGCTGCTGCGCCTTCTTCACGATGCTGTCTGTGTGAGTGGACCAATTCAGTTTGTCTGTGATGTGTATGCGAGGAACTTAAAACTTACTACCCTCTCCTACTGTTCCATCGATGTGGATAAGGGGGTGTTCCTCTGCTGTTTCCTGGAGTCACAATAATCTCTTAGTTTTGTTGACGTTGAGTGTGGTTATTGTCCTGACACCACACTCCGAGGAGCCCCTCACCTCCCTCCCTGTAGGCCGTCTCGTTGTTGTTGGTAATCAAGCCTACCACTGTTGTGTCGTCCGCCAAACTTGATGATTGAGTTGGGGCGTGCGTTGCCGCGCAGTCGTGGGTGAACAGGGAGTACAGGAGAGGGCTCAGAGCGCACCCTTGTGGGGCCCAGTGTTGAGGATCAGCGGGGTGGAGATGTTGTTGCCTACCCTCACCACATGAGGCGGCCCGTCAGGAAGTCCAGTACCCAGTTGCACAGAGCGGTCGAGACCCAGGGTCTCAGGAGCTTGATGGCGGGCTTGGAGGGTACTATGGTGTTAAATGCCGAGCTGTAGTCGATGAACAGCATTCTCATAGGTATTCCTCATGTCCAGATGGGTTAGGGCAGTGTGCAGTGTGGTTGAGATTCGTCGTCTGTGGACCTATTTGGGCGGTAAGCAAGTGGAGTGGGTCTAGGGTGTCAGGTAGGGTGGAGGTGATATGGTCCTTGACTAGTCTCTCAAAGCACTTCATGATGAAGGAAGTGAGTGCTAGAGGGCGGTAGTCGTTTAGCTCCAGTTACCTTAGCTTTCTTGGGAACAGGAACAATGGTGGCCCTCTTGAAGCATGTGGGAACAGCAGACTGGTATAGTGATTGATTGAATATGTCCGTAAACACACCAGCCAGCTGTCTGCGCATGCTCTGAGGATGCCGTCTGGGCCTGCAGCCTTGCGAGGGTTAACACATTTAAATGTTTTACTCACCTCGGCTGCAGTGAGCGAGGAGACCGCATGTTTCCGTTGCAGGCCGTGTCAGTGGCACTGTATTGTCCTCAAAGCGGGCAAAAAAGTTATTTAGTCTGCCTGGGAGCAAGACATCCTGGTCCGTGACTGAGCTGGGTTTCTTCTTATATTCCGTGATTGACTGTAGACCCTGCCACATACCTCTTGTGTCTGAGCCGTTGAATTGAGATTCTACTTTGTCTTTACTGACGCTTAGCTTGTTTGATAGCCTTACGGAGGGAATAGCTGCACTGTTTGTATTCGGTCATATTACCAGTCACCTTGCCCTGATTGAAAGCAGTGGTTTGCGCTTTCAGTTTCACGCGAATGCTGCCATCAATCCACGGTTTCTGGTTAGGGAATGTTTAATCGTTGCTATGGGAACGACATCTTCAATGCACGTTCTAATGAACTCGCACAAACCGAATCAGCGTATTCCTCAATGTTGTTGCCTGACGCAATACGAAACATGTCCCAGTCCATGTGATGGAAGCAGTCTTGGAGTGTGGAGTCAGCTTGGTCGGACCAGCGTTGGACAGACCTCAGCGTGGGAGCTTCTTGTTTCAGTTTCTGTCTGTAGGCAGGGATCAGCAAAATGGAGTCGTGGTCAGCTTTTCCGAAGGGGCGGGGCAGGGCCTTATATGCGTCGTAAGTTAGAATAACAGTGATCCAAGGTTTTGCCAGCCCTGGTGGCGCAATCGATATGCTTATACATTTTAGGGAGTCTTGTTTTCAGATTAGCCTTGTTAAAATCCCCAGCTACAATGAATGCAGCCTCAGGATGTATGGATTCAGTTTGCAAAGAGTCAAATAAAGTTTGTTCAGAGCCATCGATGTGTCTGCTTGGGGGGAATATATACGGCTGTGATTATAATCGAAGAGAATTCTCTTGGTAGATAATGCTGTCTACATTTGATTGTGAGGAATTCTAAATCAGGTGAACAGAAGGATTTGAGTTCCTGTATGTTTCTGTGATCACACCACGTCTCATTAGCCATAAGGCATACGCCCCCGCCCCTCTTTTTACCAGAAAGGTGTTTGTTTCTGTCGGCGCGATGCGTGGAGAAACCCGCTGGCTGCACCGCCACGAGAGCGTCTCTCCAGTGAGCCATGTTTCCGTGAAGCAAAGAACGTTACAGTCTCTGATGTTCCTCTGGAATGCTACCCTTGCTCGGATTTCATCAACCTTGTTGTCAAGAGACTGGACATTGGCGGGAAGAATGCTAGGGAGTGGTGCACAATGTGCCCGTCTACGTAGTCTGACCAGAAGACCGCCTCGTTTCCTCTTTTACGAAGTCATTTTTTGGGTCGCCGGCTGGGATCCATTCCGTTGTCCTGTTGAAAGGCAGAACACAGGATCCACTTTGCGAAAAGTCATATTCTTGGTCGTACTGATGGTGAGTTGACGCGGATCTTATATTCAGTAGTTCTTCTCGACTGTATGTAATGAAACCTAAGATGACCTGGGGTACTAATGTAAGAAATAACACGTAAAAAAACAAAAAACTGCATAGTTTCCTAGGAACGCGAAGCGAGGCGGCCATCTCTGTCAGCGTCTGAAGACTGGGTTGAGCAGGGGTGGGAGAGCCAAGCGACCAGAGGTGGCAGAACAGTGTGCTTGGGTTGGGTTGGGGTGTAAGGTTTGAGCATAGCCTGAAGGTAGGGAGGGGCAGTTCCTCTTGAGCTTCGACTGGAAGCCAGTGGAGCTTACGGAGGGGCGGGGTGGCATGGGAGAACTTAGGAAGGTCGAACACCAGGTGGGCTGCGGCATTCTGGATAAGTTGCAGGGTTTTATGCCGATCTGGTACTTTACTCTCTCTATCCATGCTGCACGTGTGTGTGTGTGTGTGTGTGTGTGTGTGTGTGTGTGTGTGTGTGTGTGTGTGTGTGTGTGTGTGTGTGTGTGTGTGTGTGTGTGTGTGTGTGTGTGTGTGCGTGCGTGCGTGCGTGCGTGCGTGCGTATTAGGGGAGATTAGGTCATGATTAGTGACCCAGTCAGATTTAAACAGAGAGAGAGACAGACAGAGACAGAGAGAGAGAAAGTGTACACACGTGTGAGAGAAAGAGACAGTCGGGTTGGTGCTAAACCTCTTACAGCTGGCTGGATGAATACAAGCAAACATAACACAGGTTAATCCTACAACCAAACAGCCTAGACGTTACTGTACTGCCTATGACCCTGTAGTGTCAGGCCTGTCAAGGCTGGAACAATGGGACTAGGACACCCTGTCCTATCTGTCCTGCCCGGCACTACATAAGACAGGGCTGACCCTGAGCTACATGACCTAGTCCCTGTCATACCTTAACACACAGTGTGGCATCAAGGTGTGCACCATATTCCCTTATGGTTCTCCATAGGGCTCTGGTCAAAAGTAGTGTGGTTTATAGGGAATTGGCTGCCATTTGGGACACAGGCACAGACATGGCACAGAATAGTGCAGAGCTAAATAGCCTCGGTCATAAGATAACACACAGTACAATATCATATCATAGTCTAAGTACAGAACAGTGATGGATGAGGTGGTACTATACTGTAGTTGGGCGTCATGGTTAACAGTGATGAGGTGGTACTATACTGTAGTTGGGCGTCATGGTTAACAGTGAGGAGGTGGTACTATACTGTAGTTGGGCGTCATGGTTAACAGTGATGAGGTGGTACTATACTGTAGTTGGGCGTCATGGTTAACAGTGAGGAGGTGGTACTATACTGTAGTTGGGCGTCATGGTTAACAGTGAGGAGGTGGTACTATACTGTAGTTGATGTCATGGTTAACAGTGATGAGGTGGTACTATACTGTAGTTGGGCGTGATGGTTAACAGTGATGAGGTGGTACTATACTGTAGTTGGACGTCATGGTTAACAGTGATGAGGTGGTACTATACTGTAGTTGGCGTCATGGTTAACAGTGGATGAGGTGGTACTATACTGTAGTTGGGCGTCATGGTTAACAGTGAGGAGGTGGTACTATACTGTAGTTGGGCGTCATGGTTAACAGGGATGAGGTGGTACTAAACTGTAGTTGGGCGTCATGGTTAACAGTGATGAGGTGGTACTATACTGTAGTTGGGCGTCATGGTTAACAGTGATGAGGTGGTACCATACTGTAGTTGGGCGTCATGGTTAACAGTGAGAAGGTGGTACTCATACTGTAGTTGGGCGTCATGGTTATCAGTGAGGAGGTGGTACTATACTGTAGTTGGGCGTCATGGTTAACAGTGATGAGGTGGTACTATACTGTAGTTAGGCGTCATGGTTAACAGTGAGGGAGGTGATACTATACTGTAGTTGGGCGTCATGGTTAACAGTGAGGAGGTGGTACTATACTGTAGTTACGTCATGGTTAACAGTGATGAGGTGGTACTATACTGTAGTTGAGCGTCATGGTTAACAGTGATGTTGGTACTATACTGTAGTTACGCTATGGTTAACAGTGATGAGGTGGTATACTGTAGTTAAATATGGTTAACAGTGATGAGGTGGTACTATACTGTAGTTAAAGCGCCATGGTTAACAGTGATGAGGTGGTACTATACTGTAGTTGGGTGTCAGAATCGTAGAGATTGAATCCTACAGCCTCTTTCAATGCTAGGGCCATGATGAGCTACTGTACAGTACCATGACAACTATTGGTTATATTTACTTCACCTTTATTTTAGCAGTACACTGTAACTACGCTGTAACTACACTGTAACTACACTGTAACTACACTGTAACTACACTGTAATGTTGTGAATCACACAGCAGTGGTGAGCTACTCAAGTTGAAAGTGATTTATAGTACATAACCTTACTTTTCAGCCATACTATAGTAAAACAAAGTGATATTGCTCTGGATAACTTCATAACTCAACTATTTCTTCCTACTCTGCACGGCTGTGTTCTTCCTAACTGGTGTTCTGCTGTGTTAGTTGTGTTCTTTCCTAACTGATGTTCAGCTGTGTTGGTTGTGTTCTATCCTAACTGGTGTTCAGCTGTGTTGGTTGTGTTCTATCCTAACTGGTGTTCAGCTGTGTTGGTTGTGTTCTATCCTAACTGGTGTTTAGCTGTGTTGGTTGTGTTCTATCCTAACTGGTGTTCAGCTGTGTTGGTTGTGTTCTATCCTAACTGGTGTTCAGCTGTGTTGGCTGTGTTCTATCCTAACTGGTGTTCAGCTGTGTTGGTTGTGTTCTATCCTAACTGGTGTTCAGCTGTGTTGGCTGTGTTCTATCCTAACTGGTGTTCAGCTGTGTTGGTTGTGTTCTATCCTAA
>NW_027001427.1:0-7503 GCF_036934945.1 Oncorhynchus masou masou
GACCGAGTTCAGTACACAGTACTGGGTGGAAGCCAACTAGTGATGACTATTTAACAGTTTGTAGCGCGGCTTTTGATAATCCTTGGTTGGGGTCTAAGCAAATTATTTGTTGCGATTGCAAACGTAATAAGATGGTAGTCCGATATTTGACTATTATTTGCCATGACTACAAGTTCTGATTGGAATTCAGGGAACTCAGTGCCTTTGTGTTTCCCATGTAGAAGAGTATCAGGAAAGCCATGGAAGTGCCATGCATGTGACGCCATGTGTCTGAAGTGTACAGGCCCAAAGACAGAAGACACCCCTCTAGGTGAGTCTATGGTGAGGACTGTATCAGCTGTAGCCCCTCTAGGTAAGTCGATGGTGAGGACTGAATCAGCTGTAGCACCTCTAGGTAAGGCGATGGTGAGGACTGTATCATCTGTAGCCCCTCTAGGTAAGCCTGTGGTGAGAACTGAATCAGCTGTAGCCCCTCTAGGTAAATCTATGGTGACGACTGTATGAGCTGTAGCACCTCTAGGTAAGTCGATGGTGAGGACTGTATCATCTGTAGCCCCTCTGGGTAATCCTGTGGTAAGGACTGTATCATCTGTAGCCCCTCTAGGTAAGCCTGTGGTGAGGACTGAATCATCTGTAGCCCCTCTAGGTAAGCCTGTGGTGAGGACTGAATCATCTGTAGCCCCTCTGGGTAAGCCTGTGGTGAGGACTGTATCATCTGTAGCCCCTCTAGGTAAGCTTGTAGTGAGTACTGAATCAGCTGTAGCCCCTCTAGGTAAGTCGATGGTGAGGACTGTATCAACTGTAGCCCCTCTAGGTAAGTCTATGGTGAGTACTGAATCATCTGTAGCCCCTCTGGGTAAGCCTGTGGTGAGGACTGTATCATCTGTAGCCCCTCTAGGTAAGCTTGTAGTGAGTACTGAATCAGCTGTAGCCCCTCTAGGTAAGTCGATGGTGAGGACTGTATCAACTGTAGCCCCTCTAGGTAAGTCTATGGTGAGTACTGAATCAGCTGTAGCCCCTCTAGGTAAGTCTATGGTGAGTACTCAATCAGCTGTAGCCCCTCTAGGTAAATCTATGGTGAGGACTGAATCAGCTGTAGCCCCTCTAGGTAAATCTATGGTGAGGACTGTATCAGCTGTAGCCCCTCTAGGTAAATCAATGGTGAGGACTGTATCAGCTGTAGCCCCTCTAGGTAAATCTATGGTGAGGACTGTATCAGCTGTAGCCACTCTAGGTTCATTGAAGTGACATACTGTACAGTTCAGACATGAATGTAAAACGGTGATGTAATATTATGTTCCTCTCTGACCTCTGTTGCTCTCTTCCTGTGTCATCCTGTCTGAGACATTTCTTTTTACAAATAAAAAGTGCATTCTGGTAACTTTCCATTCCCTTTTGGTAACATTAGAAAATACAAAAACACAATTGTCCAAGAGGATAAATAAAAAGGTCCAGCACTTTTTACAGTTCCAGATTGCACTTTTTAAGAGTGACTGCCAAAGTTTCAAGTTTTGTTTGTCACATGCACAAGTGACGTGAAGTATTGGAAGCAAATGTAGTTTAATAGTTAGGTGCTGTTGACTCATTGTCTCAGGTCTCTGGATGAGGGTCTCTGTGTGCCCAGGGAAAGTACCAGTCTGATGGCAGTCCCACCTGTGTGACCACACCTGTGCCAAGTGCCTGGATGGAGGGCCTGCCAACTGCACCAGCTGTAACACTGGTGTGGGCAAAGGACAGCTGTCATTCAAACTGGCATGGTCCAGTGGACATGTGCTCTTGCTCTGGGACAAACAAACACACCGTGCTTCTACATCTACATTGCTTGCTGTTTGGGGTTTTAGGCTGGGTAAAAGAGCTTTATAAATGCATTTGATTGATTGATCGCATTTATACCACTAACAAAATTATATTTGACTGTAACAGACTAATTTGTGTAATCTGTCTACCTACCTGCCTGCCTGTCTGTCTATTTGTTTCCCTCAGATTCAACATGGACCGCTGACTGCGCTGTAGCTCCTCCTACTACATCACTGATGGAGTTTGCAATCGACTAGTGTGGAGAAGGTGACAGACAGAGCCAGAAAGTTGTGATGTTTCTGCATAACGTATGAACATGAAAAAGAAAAGCATTTATGTCCCCATAGAGAATCGTAATTCCCCTTTTCATATATTTCTGTGTTGCTCTCTCTCTATGTCTGTATGTCTGTCTCTGTATGTCTGTCACCCCCCCCCCCCCCCCCACACACACACACACACCTCTCTCTCTCTTGAAGGTGAGGTGGAGGATCCAGATTGGGATGACTGTTTGGCCCGTGAGGAGGGCTGTAAGAAGTACTGTGTAAGTTAGTCTATCCCATGTAAACCTTTCCTGAACTCCTATCTAACAGTTTGAGCACGGTTGTTGAGGGCCATGGGGAGAGAAGTAGGATGAGAGGATGTTCCTCAGATAACCCCAGGCATTGCCTATCCTGCACTGACAGCTTTTACAAGTAAATAGGAATGGAAATGTTACAAAAGATGTTCTTAATCTTAAAGCTGGAATCTGTAACGGTGAAACTGTCACCTCCGTTTGCGATATTACAACAACCAAGAACTTACTTCGAACAACAAACAGTTTTATTTTTTCACTCCCTGCTGCTGTTATCTTGGACCAGGTGTCTCTTGAAAAGTATATATCAATTTTAAACTAACCTTGATAAATAAAGCTTGAATAAAAAGTATAATTGCACGCACCATAAAAGAGCAGATAGTGTACAGCTATCGGCCTCTTCTCTGTTTCAGCAGCAAAACAAAAACAATAACAGTGGTGCCGTTTCCCTTTATGTGGATTTAATGTTAATGAAACTCCCCTTATATTATCAAATGTGACCCCAACTCTTAATTAATGTGTGATATGTAAAGCTATGGGTAAGTGTGGAAGATGACACAAACCAACCTCCCCCATGGGTTTCAATTCTAAGATGGCTACTACAAGAACTGCCCAGCGAAGACATACAGCATAGAGGAGGAGATGACCTGTGTGCCGTGTGATGAGAAGTGTATTAGCTGTGACGAACACGAATGCTACTGGTGTCAGACCGACCTCTTCTTATCAGGTAAGGATTGGGTGAGCGTGTGTGTGCTATTGTGTGTGTGTGTTCTTGAATGTTTTAAGGTATGCTCTGTTCCACCCAGAGGGGAAGTGTGTGCCAGAGCATCCAAACGGTTTCTACGGAGATGAGGACACCCAGGAGTGTGAGGAGTGTCAATCTGACTGTGACGTGTAACGGTCCCAACATTAACGATTGTGTGTTGTGTGAGGAGGGGAAGAGCCTGGAGGAAGGGGAGTCTGAGGAGGGGAGGAGCCTGGAGGAAGAGGAGGGGAGGAGCCTGGAGGAAGGGGAGTGTGAGGAGGAGAGGAGCCTGGAAAAGGATCACTTTACTGGAAAAATAACCAGATAAGGGGGTATTCAGAAGTTCACCTATACTGCAGAAAACCATTTGGTACGAAGTGAATATTACCACACTCGCAGGGCAATTTTATAAATGTATTTCATTACACAGGTTATTGTTAGACGATTGCTAATGACTTGGCAGTCTTAACTTTACCCTGCAAGAGAGTTTGTCACATTGATGATGTACCTTGCTGCAGCGAAGGCATTTTGTAACAGCAACTTTTTAATCCCACCGACTGTGGTTGTAGGCTATGATTATAATGAGAATCATTCGTTGGTACTTTGTGATCTTTCCCCTGCAGGGGAAGGAGAGTGTGAGGCCTGCCAGGCTTCATTTGACTCATGTTCAGGAGAGGAGGAGAACCAGTGTAAAACCTGTGTAATTGGTCTGTCATACCATAGTTCTGCCTGTCAATTTGTCAGTGTGTGTAGTGTCAGACTGTGTGTGTAGTGTTTGTTTCCTGTGAGGTCAGCTTAACCCTGTGAAAAGAGAAAGATAAGCACATCTCACTAGTTCAGTTGCAGTCCTCTGACTGCATTAAAGCATTCCATTCTTTCTGACCGTGGCAGTGTGTGTTCTGACGTATCCTCCCTATGCTCCTCTCAGGGCGGTTCCTGTCGGCAGAGCAGGTGTGTGTGATGAAGTGTCCAGCGGGCTCGTTCGCCAGCAGGCTGAGCTGTGTGTGTGTGCAGTGTGTGGAAACGCAGCGCTGCTCCTGCTGTCAGGTGGTACGCAAGGCCCCACTCTACCTGCAAGATGAACAGTGTGTCGTCAATACCAGAAGTTCGACTCAATGATGTATAGTATATAAACCCTGGAAGGCTGATACTATGTATTGGCCATTGAGAGGCTTTGAAGCATTCGGTCAGCCATGTTGGCACTCTCCAGACAAAGCAGTCCTGCGTAGGAATGAATGGAACTCTACAGTATTTCAATTAAATATTTCATGACCAAAGGTAATGAGGTTAAGAATGAACTAAATTAGGGAAAGGACCAGACTTGAATGCAACCACTAACTAGTTACCTTGAATGTATGGTAGCTCCCTAGCAACTCAACAAGCACCAGCTGATACCAATTGCCTCCACGCCTGTTTGCAATGCTTTAACTAGTTGCCTTTAAAGCAGCTCCTCAACAAACATCATCTGCAAATCATTGCTAATCTGCCTCCCCACCTGTCCTCACTTTCCTTAATCACCTGTCACCCTACTTAAGCCTGATCAAACTAACATTCCTCCTCTTTGTTCTGCAATGTCGCGTTGCACAGCTCTGTGCATGACCATCCTTATCAAGAGTCGCGGCATAACAAGTTCATTGTAATGTTTTTGTTGCAGCTCACACCTGCTCCTGTCAGGCTTGCTCCCCTAAGCTCTACTCTGTTCGTCTCTCAACCTCGCTTGTGGTGTTTCATTCTTTAGAGTTTTATTTAGTTTTCAATTGCTGTCTTCAGTCTCTTTATATCCATCGTTCTTCTCATATCACGGACCTGCAAGCTACCTGCTTTCACCACATTTCCCCCTCCCCTCTGCTGGCCAGCTCTGCGGCTTATTTCCCACTTATTTCCCACCGTGCTCTCCTGAGGGAATCTCCCGAATATCCACTGCCCTGCTTCACCGAACTTACTAGCGCATCTCCCGGCCACATGCAAGCCACATGGCCCACTCCTTGGTGGACCTGTGAGGCCGTGCTGACAATCATCGCTTCTGAGTCCCAGCTATTCAACCATCAGTACAATAATTCATTTTGTAATACAATACATTCATTTCCATTCACATTAAGGGTAATTGATAAAAGCTGCTTGGCACTCTTCATTATGCCATTAATTAGTGTTTCCAGGGTCATGTGTGACACACTTCATGGGACTACAGGCCACACAGTATCATATTACATACTTTTTTTAATGGTGTCTGTCCAGCCATGATTGTTCTCACTTGTGATTTTGCTCTCTTGTGCCCTTTACTTCCACTAAACTTCTTCTCCCTCTCCGGTTGGATGGCTATGGCTGCCCCTCCTGCCGTGACCACAACCATGTTGCCTACCGAATGATGACACCACTCAGCCGAGAGCCACCATGACATCCCCTGGATACATCTGCTGCATATTCATTCCAACACCACCAACTCCGCCAGATAAGGCCTCAGACTTCAACCCAGGCCCCAAACCATTTTCGGATGTGGCTTCTCTCCCAGCCTCCGATTACGACTTGGCAACACAGCCTAAGTCCTTGCAGCTACATCTCCCCCTGATGGCCCAGCAGGCCAGCTTTCTCACTCCCCGTTTCTAATTCCTGACACAGCTACACGTTCCACTCCCCTGTCTTTTTATTTATATTTTTTAATTTCCCCTTTATTTAACCAAGTTCTCATTTACAACTGCGACCCGGATGACCGACCTCGACCTCACTGCCCCGGTCTCCATGCCAGCAGTGAACTACCTGCATCCAACAGCTGCTCTGGCCCCCCAGCTCCCTTTCCTCTTGCTACTATTTTTCTCTGGTCCTGTGACTGTTGCTCCGGCAGTGGCTCACTTACCCTCTCAGCATACTGCTTCCTCTACTCCCCTCTCATGCTCTGTCTCTGCTGGCCATTGCCTGCTCTAGCCTCTTGACTACATCTTCACAGCCTCTGGCTCCTTTTGGGTCTCACTGGCCCTGTGACCGTTGCTCCGGCAGTGGCTCACTTACCCTCTCAGCATACTGCTTCCTCTACTCCCCTCTCATGCTCTGTCTCTGCTGGCCATTGCCTGCTCTAGCCTCTTGACTACATCTTCACAGCCTCTGGCTCCTTTTGGGTCTCACTGGCCCTGTGACCGTTGCTCCGGCAGTGGCTCAGCCACTATCTGCTAGTGTTGACCTCTCCCTCCTTGTCTCGCTGACTCCTGGCTACCTTGCCAATCTTCACAGCCTCTGCCCCCTCCTCCCACTCTCACTGTCCCTCTGCACTGTCTCCCCTCTCTGCCAGGAATGACCTCTCACTTCCCCACCTACTCAGTCAGTTATGTGCTCACTACCACCACAGCGGCCCGGTCCCTGGCCCTCCTAGTCGCGAACCTGTCCCAGTTCAGTGAAACGACCGTCTCGCTGTTCCAGTCTTCACTGCTGGCCTCTCTGGCCTCCCCGGCTACATAGCCAGCACCATCACAGCCTCTTGCAGCGCTCCCCTTCTCAGGTCCAGCTGGCGCCGTGTCCACGGCTGCAGCAGCGGCTCATCCCTTCTCTGCCAGTGACGACACTCTCTTCCCCCCAGCGATCACTAGCCCGGTGAGTGCTGCAGCGGCTCACCCCCTCTTTCTGCCAGTGAGGTCCTCTTCCCACCTCGGCTGGCCTGTGACAGCTGCTCCCATGTTGACACAATCTCCCTCTCCACCAATGACTACTTCAAACATCGCAACTTGTCCTGTGACCGCCACCCCTGCAGTGCCTCACCTTCAGCCAGTGATATGTGCCTGCTCCCCCCTCCTGTGGCTTGGCCCCTGCTCCCCCCCCCCTCCGGTAGCTTGCCCCCCCCCCCTCCTCCTTTGGCTTGGCCCCTGCTTTCCCCCCCTCCTGTGGCTTGGCCACTGCTTTCCTGCCCTCCTGTGGCTTGGCCCCTGCTTTCCCCCCCTCCTGTGGCTTGGCCCCTTCCCCCCCTCCTTCTGTGGCTTGGCCCCCTGCCCCCCTTCTGTGGCTTGGCCCCTGCTCCCCCTCCTGTGACTTGGCCCCTGCCCCACCCCCTCATGTGGCTTTCTTTCAGTTCAGTGAACTGATTGCTTTGATGTTTTCACTGCTGGCCCGAGCCCCACCCTCTGGCTCCCCATTTACTCTTATTTGGGACTCCAAGCCAAACTCTACATTCCACCCTCTGGATCTTTCATCTGCTGCCCTTGGATTCGTATATCTGGTCCATGCTCATTCCTGACATCATTCCATTTCCTCATACATATTCTAAACCCATTTCAATGTTTGATTCTTAAACTCATCTAAATGTATTTGTCATTGTAGTGGGTACCGTAACATTACTATTCTAAAGAAATGCATGTTTTATTTGTATGTTTAGCTCACATAATTTTAATTTAAAGTAGGCATTAAGGTG
>NW_027001428.1:0-7503 GCF_036934945.1 Oncorhynchus masou masou
GGAGCACTCCCCAGTGGAGCACTCCCCAGTGGAGCACTCCCCAGTAGAGCAGCCCAGTAGAGCAGCCCAGTAGAGCAGCCCAGTAGAGCAGCCCAGTGGAGCACTCCCCAGTAGAGCAGCCCAGTAGAGCAGCCCAGTAGAGCAGCCCAGTAGAGCAGCCCAGTGGAGCAGCTCAGTAGAGCAGCCCAGTGGAGCAGCTCAGTGGAGCACTCCCCAGTGGAGCACTCCCCAGTGGAGCACTCCCCAGTAGAGCAGCCCAGTAGAGCAGCCCAGTAGAGCAGCCCAGTGGAGCAGCCCAGTGGAGCACTCCCCAGTGGAGCACTCCCCAGTGGAGCACTCCCCAGTAGAGCAGCCCAGTAGAGCAGCCCAGTAGAGCAGCCCAGTAGAGCAGCCCAGTGGAGCACTCCCCAGTAGAGCAGCCCAGTAGAGCAGCCCAGTGGAGCAGCCCAGTGGAGCACTCCCCAGTGGAGCACTCCCCAGTGGAGCACTCCCCAGTAGAGCAGCCCAGTAGAGCAGCCCAGTAGAGCAGCCCAGTGGAGCAGCTCAGTAGAGCAGCCCAGTGGAGCAGCTCAGTAGAGCAGACCAGTAGACCAGCCCAGTGGAGCAGCCCAGTAGACCAGCCCAGTGGAGCAGCCCAGTGGAGCAGCCCAGTGGGGCAGCCCAGTAGACCAGCCCAGTAGACCAGCCCAGTGGAGCAGCCCAGTGGATCAGAGCTGAGTTCAAATTTCTACATTAGACTTTTTAGTCATTTTAGCAGCCACTCTTATCCAGAGCAACATACAGTTGTGAGTACATACATTTCATACAGTAGTGAGTGCATACATTTCATACAGTAGTGAGTACATACATTTCATACAGTAGTGAGTACATACATGTCATACAGTAGTGAGTACATACATTTCATACACATTAGTGTGCAAGATCTTGAGAATCAGCTGTACATGTGATGGAAGTGTGCACTGCACATGTGATGGAAGAATACACTGTGCATGCAGAGGGTTGCAATTCCATTGAATTGGGGATAGTTTAACCAAAATATGCCACAAGACCTAGAATTGCCTTATGTGTATCCCACAAAAAATGTTCACTGTTATAAGCTAACTGTTTTTGATGAATTTAAGAAATTCCTCACTTGGGGAATTCCCCAAAATTCCCAAAATTCCCAGGCTTAACTTCCCATAGAAAATTTCCCGGAAAGTTTCCAACCCTTTGCAACCCTAGTCACAACAGACCCTGGTTAGATTCCAGGCTGTATCACAACCGTCCGTAATTGGTAGTCCCATAGGGCGGCGCACAATTGTCCCAGCGTCGTCCGGGTTGTAAATAAGAAATTGCTCTTAACTGACTTGCTCAGCTAAATAAAGGTAAAAAAAATGTTTAAATAGTATATTTCAGTACAGTATCATCAAGTAGAGTACAGTATAGTCAAGTACAATAGTGTAGAGTAGAGTTCCGTATAGCCAAGTAAAGTAGAGTTTAGTACAGTTGAGTATAGTCAAGTAGAGTTCAGTTCAGGATAGTATAGTCAAGTAGAGTATAGTGCAGTGTGAATTAATGTTTAGGTTTCCAGGCTATCAGTAAAAAGGTGAGAAAAACTGTCATCGCTCCAGAGACTACGGCTCAGACAGAGACATCAGGAGCTCCAGAGACTACGGCCCAGACAGAGACATCAGGAGCTCCAGAGACTACGGCCCAGACAGAGACATCAGGAGCTCCAGAGACTACGGCTCAGACAGAGACATCAGGAGCTCCAGAGACTACGGCCCAGACAGAGACATCAGGAGCTCCAGAGACTACAGCCCAGACAGAGACATCAGGAGCTCCAGAGACTACGGCCCAGACAGAGACATCAGGAGCTCCAGAGACTACGGCCCAGACAGAGACAGAGACATCAGGAGCTCCAGAGACTACGGCTCAGACAGAGACATTAGGAGCTCCAGAGACTACGGCCCAGACAGAGACATCAGGAGCTCCAGAGACTACGGCTCAGACAGAGACATCAGGAGCTCCAGAACTCCCGGCCCAGACAGAGACATCAGGAGCTCCGAGACTGCGGCCCAGCCAGAGGCATCAGGAGCTCCAGAGACTACGGCCCGAACAGAGACATCAGGAGCTCCGAGAGACTACGACCCAGACAGAGACATCAGGAGCTCCAGAGACTCACGGCCCAGCCAGAGACATCAGGATCTCCAGAGACTAGGCTCCAGACAGAGACATCAGGATCTCCAGGGACTACAGAGCTCAGAGCTCCAGAGACTACATTGAACAGAGACATCTCAGGAGCTCCAGGGCTACGGCTCAACAGAGACATCAGGAGCTCCAGAGACTACGGCCCAGACAGAGACATCAGGAGCTCCAGGGCCTCTGCCCAGACAGAGACATCAGGATCTCCAGAGACTACAGCCCAGACAGAGACATCAGGAGCTCCAGAGACTGCGGCTCCAGACAGGAGCATCAGGAGCTCCAGAGACTACGGCCCAGACAGAGACAGAGACATCAGGAGCTCCAGAGACTACGGCCCAGACAGAGACATCAGGAGCTCCAGAGACTACGGCCCAGACAGAGACATCAGGAGCTCCAGAGACTACAGCCCAGACAGAGACAGAGACATCAGGAGCTCCAGAGACTACGGCCCAGACAGAGACATCAGGAGCTCCAGAGACTACGGCTCAGACAGAGACATCAGGAGCTCCAGAGACTACGGCCCAGACAGAGACATCAGGATCTCCAGAGACTACGGCTCAGACAGAGACATCAGGAGCTCCAGAGACTACGGCTCAGACAGAGACATCAGGAGCTCCAGAGACTACGGCCCATACAGAGACATCAGGAGCTCCGGAGACTACGGCCCAGACAGAGACATCAGGAGCTCCAGAGACTACGGCCCAGACAGAGACATCAGGAGCTCCAGAGACTACAGCCCAGACAGAGACATCAGGAGCTCCAGAGACTACGGCCCAGACAGAGACATCAGGAGCTCCAGAGACTACGGCCCAGACAGAGACATCAGGAGCTCCAGAGACTACGGCCCAGACAGAGACATCAGGAGCTCCAGAGACTACGGCCCAGACAGAGACAGAGACATCAGGATCTCCAGAGACTACGGCTCAGACAGAGACATTAGGAGCTCCAGAGACTACGGCCCAGACAGAGACATCAGGAGCTCCAGAGACTACGGCCCAGACAGAGACATCAGGAGCTCCAGAGACTACGGCCCAGACAGAGACATCAGGATCTCCAGAGACTACAGCCCAGACAGAGACATCAGGAGCTCCAGAGACTACAGCCCAGACAGAGACATCAGGAGCTCCAGAGACTACAGCCCAGACAGAGACATCAGGAGCTCCAGAGACTACGGCTCAGACAGAGACATCAGGAGCTCCAGAGACTACGGCCCAGACAGAGACATCAGGAGCTCCAGAGACTACGGCTCAGACAGAGACATCAGGAGCTCCAGAGACTACGGCCCAGACAGAGACAGAGACATCAGGAGCTCCAGAGACTACGGCCCAGACAGAGACATCAGGAGCTCCAGAGACTACGGCCCAGACAGAGACATCAGGAGCTCCAGAGACTACGGCCCAGACAGAGACATCAAGAGCTCCAGAGACTACGGCTCAGACAGAGACATTAGGAGCTCCAGAGACTACGGCCCAGACAGAGACATCAGGAGCTCCAGAGACTACGGCTCAGACAGAGACATTAGGAGCTCCAGAGACTACGGCCCAGACAGAGACATCAAGAGCTCCAGAGACCACGGATAGAGCACAACTCCCTACTGTATTCAGCCCTGTCTTTGTGTGTGTGTTTTAACAGAAACAACACAAGATAGCATCATTCAGCTGCTCTCTCTTCTCTTTGGTGTTGGACCGCCATTCCTCTGTCTCTGCCCCCTCTCTCTCTCTCTCTCTCTCTCTCTCTCTCTCTCTCTCTCTCTCTCTCTCTCTCTCTCTCTCTCTCTCTCTCTCTCTCTCTCTCTCTCTCTCTCTCTATTCAATTTTAATCAATGGGCTTTATTGGCATACGTTTACCTTGCCAAAGCAAGTAAAATAAACAATAAAAAGTGAACAGTGAATATTACATTCATAAAACTAATCTTGTTCCAAAAGAATAAAGACATTTCAAATGTCATATTATGTTTATATACAATGTTGTAGTTAAAGTAAATAGTTAAAGTACGAAATGGAAGATAAATCAAGATAAATCTGTGTTGTATTTACAATAGAGTTTGTTCTTAACTGGTTGCCCTTTTCTTGTGGCAACAGGTCACATATAATGCTGCTTTGATGGCACTATATGGTATTTCACCCAAAAGAAATGGGAGTTTCTCAAAATTGATTTATCTCTCTGTCTCTCTATCTCTCTTTCACACTCTCTCTGCTTCTCTCTTCTTTCCAATAATTTGCTGTATATGATGACAACAACAACAAAAACAATATGTCTCCGGTTAATTACACAAGTACAAGGCAAGTCCTAGTTCCCCTTGAGTCTCTGTTCTGCTCTGCTGGATTCTAAAAGGATTATCCTGGAGGGACTGAGTGGTAATCTATAGGATTATAAAGGATTATACTGGAGGGACTGAGTGGTAATCTATAGGATTATAAAGGATTATACTGGAGGGACTGAGTGGTAATCTATAGGATTATAAAGTATTATCCTGGAGGGACTGAGTGGTAATCTATAGGATTATAAAGGATTATCCTGGAGGGACTGAGTGGTAATCTATAGGATTATAAAGGATTATCCTGGAGGGACTGAGTGGTAATCTATAGGATTATAAAGGATTTTCCGGGAGGGACTGAGTGGTAATCTATAGGATTATAAAGGATTATCCTGGAGGGACTGAGTGGTAATCTATAGGATTATAAAGGATTATACTGGAGGGACTGAGTGGTAATCTATAGGATTATGAAGGATTATCCTGGAGGGACTGAGTGGTAATCTATAGGATTATAAAGGATTATCCTGGAGGGACTGAGTGGTAATCTATAGGATTATAAAGGATTATCCTGGAGGGACTGAGTGGTAATCTATAGGATTATAAAGGATTATCCTGGAGGGACTGAGTGGTAATCTATAGGATTATAAAGGATTATACTGGAGGGACTGAGTGGTAATCTATAGGATTATAAAGGATTATACTGGAGGGACTGAGTGGTAATCTATAGGATTATAAAGGATTTTCCGGGAGGGACTGAGTGGTAATCTATAGGATTATAAAGGATTATCCTGGAGGGACTGAGTGGTAATCTATAGGATTATAAAGGATTATACTGGAGGGACTGAGTGGTAATCTATAGGATTATAAAGGATTATACTGGAGGGACTGAGTGGTAATCTATAGGATTATAAAGGATTTTCCGGGAGGGACTGAGTGGTAATCTATAGGATTATAAAGGATTATCCTGGAGGGACTGAGTGGTAATCTATAGGATTATAAAGGATTATACTGGAGGGACTGAGTGGTAATCTATAGGATTATAAAGGATTATACTGGAGGGACTGAGTGGTAATCTATAGGATTAGGATTGGTACTTTATCATCTATAACATGTATTCGCAGGCAGGCCTCGAGGATTGACTCTGTAAATAGTGGGATTTTAGAGAGAGAGAGAGAGAGAGAGAGAGAGAGACAGAGAGAGAGAGAGAGAGAGAGAGAGAGAGAGAGACAGAGAGAGAGAGAGAGAGAGAGAGGCAGACTGCTAAACTAGGCTGTTTGTCCTGGCAGAGTGGATGGGGGGTGTGTGTAATCAGCGTATGTTGTCAATGTCTTTGCATTTTCATATGTAATGCTAGTTTATGCCAGACGGTGGTGCTGTACGATAAAATGTGCTATGGTCAGTGTTGAAGTAGCAGACAAATCAAATTGTATTGGTCACTTACACATGGTTAGCAGATGTGAATGTGAGTGTGGCGAAATGCTTGTGCTTCTAGTTCTGACAGTGGAGTAATATCTAACAAGTCCCCAACAACTACCTTATACACACAAATCTAAAGGGGTGAATGAGAATATGTACATATTTTAGCCTTTATTTAACTAGGCAAGTCAGTTAAGAACAAATTCTTATTTACAACGACAGCCTACTGGGGAACAGTGGGTTAAGTGCCTTGTTCAGGGGCAGAACGACAGATTTGTATCTTGTCAGCTCAGGGATTCAGTTCTAGCAACCTTTCGGTTACTGGCCCAGCTCTCTAACCACTAGGCTACCTGCCGCCCCACATATAAGTATATGGATGAGCAATGGCCGAGCGGCATAGGCAAGGTGCAATAGATGGTATAAAATATAGTATATACATATGATATGAGTAATGTAAGATATGTAAACATTATTTAATGTGCCATTGTTTAAAGTGACTTGTGATCAATTTATTAAAGTGGTCAGTGATTGTGTCTCAATGTAGGCAGCAGCCTCTCTGTGTTAGTGGTGGCTGTTTAGCAGTCTGATGGCCTTAAGATAGAAGCTGTTTTTCAATCTCTCGGTCCCAGATTTGATGCATCTGTACTGACCTCGCCTTCTGGATGATAGTGGGGTGAACAGGCAGTGGCTCTGGTGGTTGTTGTCCTTGATGATCTTTTTGGCCTTCCTGTGACATTGGGTCCTGTAGGTGTCCTGGAGGGCAGGTAGTTTGCCCCTGG
This sequence comes from Oncorhynchus masou masou, assembly GCF_036934945.1. NCBI lineage: Eukaryota > Metazoa > Chordata > Actinopteri > Salmoniformes > Salmonidae > Oncorhynchus > Oncorhynchus masou. The sequence goes on from NW_027001428.1 coordinate 6,637, forward strand.
TGATGCATTGTGCAGACTCCACCAACCTCTGTAGAGCCTTGCGGTTGAGGGCGGGTGCAATTGCTGTACCAAGATGTGATACAGCCCAAAAGGATGCTCTCGATTGTGCATCTGTACATTTATTCAGCCCCTTGAGGTTGAAGAGGCACTGTTTGGCCTTCTTCACCATGCTGTCTGTGTGGTTGGACCATTTCAGTTTGTCTGTGAAGTGTACGCCGAGGAACTTAAAACGTTCCACGTTCTCCACTGCTGACCCTTCCAGACATTCCCTACATGTGAGGTTGATCTGCTCTCTATGGCCAGACAACACAGAGACACACTCCACCTCACGACTCAGTCGAGTGTGAACAGACAGACAAACGGCCAGAAGGACAGACAGGGGCAGCGGGTAGCCTAGCCGTTAAGAGCAATGGGCAAGTAACCGAAAGGTGAAAAAATTGTCCGTTGTGCCCTTGAGCAAAGCAGTTAACTCTCAACAACAACTTTGGGTGCCGAATACGCGGACGTCTATTAAGGCAGCCCCCCCCCCCCATCCACCCACACCTCTCTGATTCAGAGGGGTTAAATGCTGAAGACATATTTCAGCTGAATGTATTCAGTTGTACAACTGACTAGGTATCTCCTTTCCCTTTCCAGACGGGCAGACTCACAGATAGGCTGGCAGGCAGGCAGACTCACAGATAGGCTGGCAGGCAGGCAGACTCACAGATAGGCTGGCAGGCAGGCAGACTCACAGATAGGCTGGCAGGCAGGCAGACTCACAGATAGGCTGGCAGGCAGGCAGACTCACAGATAGGCTGGCAGGCAGGCAGACTCACAGATAGGCTGGCAGGCAGGCAGACTCACAGATAGGCTGGCAGGCAGGCA
>NW_027001429.1:0-7499 GCF_036934945.1 Oncorhynchus masou masou
AGTCCAGATCCCTACAGATCCCCATATCCAGTCATCATTACAGATCCCTATATTCAGTCATCATTACAGATCAAATCAAAATCAAATCAAATGTATTTATATAGCCCTTCGTACATCAGCTGATATCTCAAAGTGCTGTACAGAAACCCAGCCTAAAACCCCAAACAGCAAGCAATGCAGGTGTAGAAGCACGGTGGCTAGGAAAAACTCCCTAGAAAGGCCAAACCCTAGGAAGAAACCTAGAGAGGAACCAGGCTATGTGGGGTGGCCAGTCCTCTTCTGGCTGTGCCGGGTGGACATTATAACAGAACATGGCCAAGATGTTCAAATGTTCATAAATGACCAGCATGGTCGAATAATAATAAGGCAGAACAGTTGAAACTGGAGCAGCAGCACGGTCAGGTGGACTGGGGACAGCAAGGAGTCATCATGTCAGGTAGTCCTGGGGCATGGTCCTAGGGCTCAGGTCCTCCGAGAGAGAGAAAGAGAGAGAGAAGGAGAGAATTAGAGAACGCACACTTAGATTCACACAGGACACCGAATAGGACAGGAGAAGTACTCCAGATATAACAAACTGACCCTAGCCCCCCGACACATAAACTACTGCTGAGTATAGCCCACAAAGATCTCCGCCACGGCACAACCCAAGGGGGGGGGGCGCCAACCCAGACAGGATGACCACATCCGTGAATCAACCCACTCAGGTGACGCACCCCTTCCAGGGACGGCATGAGAGAGCCCCAGTAAGCCAGTGACTCAGCCCCTGTAATAGGGTTAGAGGCAGAGAATCCCAGTGGAAAGAGGGGAACCGGCCAGGCAGAGACAGCAAGGGTGGTTCGTTGCTCCAGAGCCTTTCCGTTCACCTTCCCACTCCTGGGCCAGAGTACACTCAATCATATGACCCACTGAAGAGATGAGTCTTCAGTAAAGACTTAAAGGTTGAGACCGAGTTTGCGTCTCTGACATGGGTAGGCAGACCGTTCCATAAAAATGGTGCTCTATAGTAGAAAGCCCTCCTTCAGCTGTTTGCTTAGGAATTCTAGGGACAATTAGGAGGCCTGCGTCTTGTGACCGTAGTGTACGTTTAGGTATGTACGGCAGGACCAAATCAGAGAGATAGGTAGGAGCAAGCCCATGTAATGCTTTGTAGGTTAGCCCTTGCTTTGACAGGAAGCCAGTGGAGAGAGGCTAGCACTGGAGTAATATGATCAAATTTTTGGGTTCTAGTCAGGATTCTAGCAGCCTTATTTCGCACTAACTGAAGTTTATTTAGTGCTTTATCTGGGTAGCCGGAAAGTAGAGCATTGCAGTAGTCTAACCTAGAAGTGACAAAAGAATGGATTAATTTTTCTGCATCATTTTTGGACAGAAAGTTTCTGATTTTTGCAATGTTACGTAGATGGAAAAAAGCTGTCCTTGAAATGGTCTTGATATGTTCTTCAAAAGGGAGATCAGGGTCCAGAGTAACGCTGAGGTCCTTCACAGTTGTATTTGAGACGACTGTACAACCATTAAGATTAATTGTCAGATTCAACAGAAGATCTCTTTGTGTCTTGGATCACTATATTTATTACAGATCACTATAATCAGTCATCAGTCCAGATCACTATATTCAGTCATCAATACAGATCACTATATTCAGTCATCAGTCCAGATCACTATATTCAGTCATCAGTCCAGATCACTATATTCAGTCATCAATACAGATCACTATATTCAGTCAACAGTCCAGATCACTATAATCAGTCATCAGTCCAGATCACTATATTCAGTCAACATTACAGATCACTATATTCAGTCATCAGTCCAGATCACTATATTCAGTCATCAGTCCAGATCACTATAATCAGTCATCAGTCCAGATCACTATATTCAGTCATCAATACAGATCACTATATTCAGTCATCATTACAGATCACTATATTCAGTCATCATTACAGATCACTATATTCAGTCATCAGTCCAGATCACTATATCCAGTCATCATTAGAGATCACTATATTCAGTCATCAGTCCAGATCACTATATTCAGTCATCAGTCCAGATCACTATAATCAGTCATCAGTCCAGATCACTATATTCAGTCATCAGTCCAGATCACTATATTCAGTCATCAGTCCAGATCACTATATTCAGTCATCAGTCCAGATTACTATATCAATAAGTTTTCAACCCCTTTGTTAAGGAACATCTAAATAAGTTCAGAAGAAAACATTTGCCTACCAAGTCACGTAATAAGTTGCCTGGACTCACTCTGTGTTTACTCTGAACCAGCTACCTCATCTCAGTACCCCACACATACAATTATCTGTAATGACCCTCAGTCGAACAGTGAATTTCAAAAACACAGATTCAACCACAAAGACCAGGGAGGGTTTCCAATGCCTCTCAAAGAAGGGCACCTATTGGTAGATGGGTCAAAGAAAAGAAAGAAGACATTGAATATTCCTTGAGCATGGTGACGTTAATAATTACACTTTGGATCGTGTATCAATACACCCAGTCACTACAAAGATACAGGCATCCTTCCTAACTCACTTGCCGGAGAGGAAGGAAACATCCCAGGGATTTCACAATGAGCCCAATGGTGACTTTAAACCAGTTACATAGTTTAATGGCCGTGACAGGAGAAACCTGAGGATGGATCAACAACATTGTAGTTACTCCACAATACTAACCTAAATGACAGAGTGAAAAGAGGGAGGCCTGTACAGAACAAAACGATTCCAAAACATGCTTCCTGTTTTGCAAGAAAGGCACTAAAGTAAAAAAGCTGTCACGCCCTGATCTTTGTTTTCTTTATAATTTGGTTAGGTCAGGGTGTGACGAGGGTGGTTTGTTTAGTTTTGTATTGTCTATGGGTTTCTGTATGTTTATGGGGTTGTTAACTAGTCAGGTGTTTATATGTCTATGGTTGCCTAGATTGGTTCCCAATCAGAGGCAGCTGTTTATCGTTGTCTCTGATTGGGGACCATATTTAGGTAGCCATATTCCTTGGGTAGTTTGTGGGTTCATATTCTATGTTTAGTTGCCTGTCTGCATTAGCGTCACGTTTCGTTGTGTTGTTAGTTTTGTTCAGTGTTCATTCTTTCTTTCATTAAATAATTATGTTCGCTTACCACGCTGCGTCTTGGTCTCCTCCATATGACGACCGTGACAACAGCAAAACATTTGGCAAAGCAATCAACTTTTTATCCTGAATACAAAGTGCTTTGTTTGGGGCAAATCAACAAACACATTACTGAGTAGCACTCTCTATATTTTAATGCATTGTGGTGGTTGCATCATGTTCTGGGTCTGGTTATAATTGTTTACGGACTGGGGAGTTTTTCAGAATAAAAAGAAACAATAGAACTTAGCACAGGCAAAATCCTAGAGGAAAACCTGGTTCAGTCTGCTTTCCAAGAGACACTGGGAAATGAATTCACCCCTTCAGCAGGACAATAATCTAAAAAACAAGGCCAAATATACACTTGTCATGTCTTGGGCTATGCAGGATTAAGTGATATGACATGCTATTCTATAAAATAATTTCTCCTTAATTAATATTACCTGATTGAGCTAATCATGTAAATGTAATTAACTAGAGAGTCGGGGCACCACAAAATAATATTTATAGAGCTGTTATCTTCCGAATAGACTCTTAAATACCTAGTAATATTTTACATCAATAGCAGTCAATGTTAATCCTCACCTTAATGCAGTCTCATCTGAAAGTTGTAAATTCTTGGTTATCTGCATAAACCCTGGCTAACAAGTTGAATCAGCAATAGAAAATTGGATTTAATTATTTATTTACTAAATACCTAACTAATCACACAGAATTACACATACACATAATTAATCATAACTTGATTACAAATTACATCATGAAGGAAAACGTCCCTGGCGGAACAGACATGACAGCTTGTTACACAAAGGAAAAAGGGGCGGGGTTTGAGTGAAAGAGCAGGAAGACTGAGGAACAAAGGGCGAAGCTGTGCTGTCATAAATACAGTATCTAATGCATTCTAAATTACCGCCCATTTGGAAAAGGAAAATGCAATGAATATTTCCTCTGAGCTGCGCTTCAGTAGGTTGGTGGTAGATGGAAGGCCGTGTTGCCAAACCGAGTCCTTTGAAGAATGTCTCTGCTGGTCAATTGGATACGTTGTAGTAATGTCGTTGTGTGTAGACGGGATACTCTGTCTGTTCCTTCCTAACCTGCGTTTTGCAGCTGCTGTTGCTAACTCACGGCTAGGAGGTATCACTTCTGAAGTGAATAAGAGTTTAAAGTTCATACCATTCACAAACCAAAGCTCATGCTGATGTTGGCTTCGTTCTGTAGTTATTATCTGAACGATTCTGACATCGGACCGTCGTTCGCACATCCTCGGAACAGGAGGTCACATTTTCATCAAGGGCTTTATATAGTGGAGGGAAGAAAAGGGGTGTGTTTCTGGTTTACAAACTATGTCTCCTTCCGTGGGCGGGCCACTGAGTTGGGCCTAATTTCATGAAAACCCAATTCTCACATTTTAGAAGCTAAATCAAATTTCATCCATCACGAATAATTTAATATTCAAACATTTAAATTGAACAACAATTACATGTGAATCCGATAACTCTGATGTCTAGACTTTACAATGTAGAGTTTATGTGTCATCTTATCGTTGAGAGAATGTCTCAGATGACAACCAGACTGACATCATATTCAATAGTAACACAGCATATGTTCAATTGGTCCAGATTACCAGAATATAGTTCATTTCCCCACCACCTTCTGATGTTCCCAGAATCTCTATGTTAACCAAGGGGTTTTCAAATTTCACATCAGTAGGGTAGAGAGAGGAAAAAGGTGGGAAGAGGTATTTATGACTGTCATAAACCTACCCCCCAGGCCAACGTCATGACACTGTGAAACCAATAAAGTGGGCCCTTACCAGAACACTGTGAAACCAAACAAAGTGGGCCCTTACCAGAACACTGTGAACCCAATAAAGTGGGCCCTTCCCAGAACACTGTGAAACCAACAAAGTGGGCCCTTACCAGAACACTGTGAACCCAATAAAGTGGGCCCTTACCAGAACACTGTGAAACCAATAAAGTGGGCCCTTTACCAGAACACTGTGAACCCAATAAAGTCATGACACACTGAAGTTGCTTATTTTAACGTTCTTCCCACTCTGTCTGCTGGGATTTCCTGTTTGGTAGTCTGCTTGTTGCAGGAGGCTGGGAGGATCATCAGCTGATTTGACACACCTGGACAGGCTTGGCCTGCAGGCTATAAAGGGTGGCCACATCAGCCAACACTCTCTCTCTTCCCTGACTGGCAGGGAAGACATGGTTTTGTTTATTAAATGCTTGTTACATTTACGTCATGCGTGGTCTGACTTTGTTGTTACGAACTATAAGCCACGTTGTAACACAGCGGGTGTTCGTCCAATTGGAGATTTTGTTTATATGGTAGTTTTGGCTTTTCTGTTATTTGTAAATTTGGCAGATTTGTTTTGTTTGCATTTGAACTTCCTGTTTTGTGCATTTTGTCCATAGCATGGAGCACTGTGTCATTGGAATCAGCTGTGCTAAACTTAAAATGCAATGAGGTACTATTTGTTTGGCAGAATTTGTTAAAGCCAAAGTGTCAACCATCATTTTTGATATTTTTGTAAGAAGGTTGATGCTGGAAGGAAGCAGCATTTCTCCCTTTGTGTTGGTCCATATTTGTTCTCTCTAGTGAGATCAGTCATGTTGTGTTCTCTCTAGTGGAGATCAGTCATGTTGCATGTTCTCTCTGATGGATATCAGTCATGTGGTTCTCTCTCTAGTGGAGATCAGTCATGTTGTGTTCTCTATCTAGTGATCCAGTCGCATTGTGTTCTCTAGTGGAGATCAGTCATGTCGTGTTCTCTCTAGTGGAGATCAGTCATGTTATTATTTCTCTAGTGGAGATCAGTCATGTTGTGTTCTCTCTAGTGTGGTGGAGATCAGTCATGTTGTGTTCTCTCTAGTGGAGATCAGTCATGTCGTGTTCTCTCTAGTGGAGATCAGTCATGTTGTGTTCTCTCTAGTGGAGATCAGTCATGTTGTGTTCTCTCTAGTGGAGATCAGTCATGTTGTGTTCTCTCTAGTGGAGATCAGTCTATGTTGTGTTCTCTCTAGTGTGGTGGAGATCAGTCATGTTGTGTTCTCTCTAGTGTGGTGGAGATCAGTCATGTGGTTCTCTCTCTAGTGTGGTGGAGATCAGTCATGTTGTGTTCTCTCTAGTTTGGTGGAGATCAGTCATGTTGTGTGTTCTCTAGTGGAGATCAGTCATGTTGTGTTCTCTCTAGTGGAGATCAGTCATGTTGTGTTCTCTCTAGTGGAGATCAGTCATGTTGTGTTCTCTCTAGTGTGGTGGAGATCAGTCATGTTGTGTTCTCTCTAGTGGAGATCAGTCATGTTGTGTTCTCTCTAGTTTGGTGGAGATCAGTCATGTTGTGTTCTCTCTAGTGTGGTGGAGATCAGTCATGTTGTGTTCTCTCTAGTGTGGTGGAGATCAGTCATTTGGTTCTCTCTCTAGTGTGGTGGAGATCAGTCATGTGGTTCTCTCTCTAGTGTGGTGGAGATCAGTCATGTGGTTCTCTCTCTAGTGTGGTGGAGATCAGTCACGTGGTTCTCTCTCTAGTGTGGTGGAGATCAGTCATGTTGTGTTCTCTCTAGTGGAGATCAGTCATGTTGTGTTCTCTCTAGTGTGGTGGAGATCAGTCATGTTGTGTTCTCTCTAGTGGAGATCAGTCATGTTGTGTTCTCTCTAGTGGAGATCAGTCATGTTGTGTTCTCTCTAGTGGAGATCAGTCATGTTGTGTTCTCTCTAGTGGAGATCAGTCATGTTGTGTTCTCTCTAGTGGAGATCAGTCATGTTGTGTTCTCTCTAGTGGAGATCAGTCATGTGGTTCTCTCTCTACTGGAGATCAGTCATGTTGTGTTCTCTCTAGTGTGGTGGAGATCAGTCATGTTGTGTTCTCTCTGGTGGAGATCAGTCGTGTTGTGTTCTCTCTCTAGTGTGGTGGAGATCAGTCATGTTGTGTTCTCTCTAGTGTGGTGGAGATCAGTCATGTTGTGTTCTCTCTAGTTTGGTGGAGATCAGTCATGTTGTGTTCTCTCTAGTGTGGTGGAGATCAGTCATGTGGTTCTCTCTCTAGTGTGGTGGAGATCAGTCATGTTGTGTTCTCTCTAGTTTGGTGGAGATCAGTCATGTTGTGTTCTCTCTAGTGGAGATCAGTCATGTTGTGTTCTCTCTAGTGTGGTGGAGATCAGTCATGTTGTGTTCTCTCTAGTGTGGTGGAGATCAGTCATGTGGTTCTCTCTCTAGTGGAGATCAGTCATGTTGTGTTCTCTCTAGTGTGGTGGAGATCAGTCATTTGGTTCTCTCTCTAGTGTGGTGGAGATCAGTCATGTGGTTCTCTCTCTAGTGTGGTGGAGATCAGTCATGTGGTTCTCTCTCTAGTGTGGTGGAGATCAGTCACGTGGTTCTCTCT
>NW_027001430.1:0-7499 GCF_036934945.1 Oncorhynchus masou masou
ACCAACACTTCCCACACTTGCCCCTACTCGGATGGTATCGCGCCGTCCCAACCTTCGCTCTCTCTCCCCCGCTACTCTTTCCTCTTCCATCCTTTCATCTCTTCCCTCTGCTCATACCTTCTCAACCTTTCTCCTGACTCTGCCTCCTCAACCCTCCTCTCTTCCCTTTCTCATCCTTTGACTCTCTATGTCCCTATCCTCCAGGCCGCTCGGTCCTCCCCTCCACGCTCGTAGCTCGATGACTCATTGCGAGCTCACAGAACAGAGGCTCCGGGCAGCCGAGCGGAAATGGAGGAAAACCCACTTCTCCCTGCGGACCTAGCATCCTTTCACTCCTCTCTCTACATTTTTCCTCCTCTGTCTCTGCTGCTAAAGCTCCTTTCTACCACTCTAAATTCCAAGCATCTGCCTCTAACCTAGGAAGCTCTTTGCCACCTTCTCCTCCCTTTCTGAATCCTCCTCCCTCTCCCCCTCCTCCCTCTCTGCAGATGACTTCGTCAACCATTTTGAAAAGAAGGTCGACGACATCCGATCCTCGTTTGCTAAGTCAAACGACACCGCTGGTTCTGCTCACACTGCCCTACCCTGTGCTCTGACCTCTTTCTCCCCTCTCTCTCCAGATGAAATCTCGCTTCTTGTGACGGCCGGCCGCCCAACAACCTGCCCGCTCGACCCTATCCCCTCCTCTCTCCTCCAGACCATTTCCGGGGACCTTCTCCCTTACCTCACCTCGCTCATCAACTCATCCCTGACCGCTGGCTACGTCCCTTCCGTCTTCAAGAGAGCGAGAGTTGCACCCCTTCTGAAGAAACCTACACTCGATCCCTCCGATGTCAACAACTACAGACCAGTATCCCTTCTTTCTTTTCTCTCCAAAACTCTTGAACGTGCCGTCCTTGGCCAGCTCTCCCTCTATCTCTCTCAGAATGACCTTCTTGATCCAAATCAGTCAGGTTTCAAGACTAGTCATTCAACTGAGACTGCTCTTCTCTGCATCACGGAGGCGCTCCGCACTGCTAAAGCTAACTCTCTCTCCTCTGCTCTCATCCTTCTAGACCTATCGGCTGCCTTCGATACTGTGAACCATCAGATCCTCCTCTCCACCCTCTCCGAGTTGGGCATCTCCGGCGCGGCCCACGCTTGGATTGCGTCCTACCTGACAGGTCGCTCCTACCAGGTGGCGTGGCGAGAATCTGTCTCCTCGCCACGCGCTCTCACCACTGGTGTCCCCCAGGGCTCTGTTCTAGGCCCTCTCCTATTCTCGCTATACACCAAGTCACTTGGCTCTGTCATAACCTCACATGGTCTCTCCTATCATTGCTATGCAGACGACACACAATTAATCTTCTCCTTTCCCCTTCTGATGACCAGGTGGCGAATCGCATCTCTGCATGTCTGGCAGACATATCAGTGTGGATGACGGATCACCACCTCAAGCTGAACCTCGGCAAGACGGAGCTGCTCTTCCTCCCGGGGAAGGACTGCCCGTTCCATGACCTCGCCATCACGGTTGACAACTCCATTGTGTCCTCCTCCCAGAGCGCTAAGAACCTTGGCGTGATCCTGGACAACACCCTGTCGTTCTCAACCAACATCATGGCGGTGGCCCGTTCCTGTAGGTTCATGCTCTACAACATCCGCAGAGTACGACCCTGCCTCACACAGGAAGCGGCGCAGGTCCTAATCCAGGCACTTGTCATCTCCCGTCTGGATTACTGCAACTCGCTGTTGGCTGGGCTCCCTGCCTGTGCCATTAAACCCCTACAACTCATCCAGAACGCCGCAGCCCGTCTGGTGTTCAACCTTCCCAAGTTCTCTTCACGTCACCCCGCTCCTCCGCTCTCTCCACTGGCTTCCAGTTGAAGCTCGCATCCGCTACAAGACCATGGTGCTTGCCTACGGAGCTGTGAGGGGAACGGCACCGCAGTACCTCCAGGCTCTGATCAGGCCCTACACCCAAGCAAGGGCACTGCGTTCATCCACCTCTGGCCTGCTCGCCTCCCTACCATTGAGGAAGTACAGTTCCCGCTCAGCCCAGTCAAAACTGTTCGCTGCTCTGGCCCCCCAATGGTGGAACAAACTCCCTCACGACGCCAGGACAGCGGAGTCAATCACCACCTTCCGGAGACACCTGAAACCCCACCTCTTCAAGGAATACCTAGGATAGGATAAGTAATCCTTCTCACCCCCCCCCTTAATGACTTAGATGCACTATTGTAAAGTGGCTGTTCCACTGGATGTCAGAAGGTGAATTCACCAATTTGTAAGTCGCTCTGGATAAGAGCGTCTGCTAAATGACTTAAATGTAAATGTAAATGTAAGGAAACTTAATATTCCAGGGAATATTCTAAAGTGGTGTGCTCAGCAATAGTTAAGCAATAACAAATGAGAACCCAGGAATTATTGTGTGAATAACTATGGGCTGTTTGAGGGCCTTATTGCTTCTATAAAACGCCTGCCAACATATTACAAATGTTATTATATTGAGTAAATGAATTGTATTCTACCACCATATATTATAGCACGGGCAAAAGCCAGTTGTTAGTTCTGAGATTCTGAAGTTGTTAGCAAAATGGGCTGGTCGTTCATTCTTTTTGAAATGGTTGCCATGCTAAAATCATTGGCATGTCGCTATGCAGACTAGCTTCACAACATGACCAAAAGTATGTAGACACCTGCTCATCGAGCAACTCATTCCAAAATCATGGGCATTAATATGGAGTTGGTCCCACCATTGCTACAATAACAGCCTCCACTCCTCTGGGAAGGCTTTCCACTAGATGTTAGAACATTGCTGCAGGGACTTGCTTCCATTCAGACACAAGAACAAGATTAGTGAGGTCAGGCACTGATGCCGGGCAATTTATCCCAAAGGTGTTTGATGTTGTTTAGGTCATGGCTCTGTGAATGCTAGTCAAGTTATTCCACACCGATATCAACAAACCATTTCTGTATGAACCTCACTTTGTGCATGGGGGCATTGTCATGCGGAAACAGGAAAGGGCCTTCCCCAAACTGTTACCACAACTTTGGAAGCGCAGAATGTCATTGTGTGCTATAGCATTGATTTCCCTTCACTGGAACTAAGGGGCTAGCCCGAAGAATGAAAAACAACCCCAGGCCATTATTCCTCCTCCACTAAACTTTACAGTTGGCACTATGCATTGGGGCAGGTAGCGTTCTCCTGGCATCCACCAAACCCAGATTGGTCCATCGGACTGCCAGATGGTGAAGCGTGATTCATCACTCCAGGGAGAAATGTTTCCACTGCTCCATAGTCCAATGGCGTTGAGCTTTACGTCACTCCAGCCGATGCTTGGCATTGCACGTGGTGATCTTATGCTTCTGTGTGGCTGTTCATCAATGGAAACCCATTTCATGAAGCTCACAACGAACAGTTCTTGGGCTGACGTTGCTTCCAGAGGCAGTTTGGAACTCGGTAGTGAGTGTTGCAACCGAGGACAGACAATTTTACGCGCCAGGCGATTCAGGGTATCATTCTGTGAGCTTGTGTGGCCTACCACTTTGCGGCTGAGCCGTGGTTGCTCCTAGACATATCCACTTCACAATAACAGCAGTTACAGTTGACCGAGGCAGCTCTAGAAGGGCAGAAATTTGACAAACTGACTTGTTGGAAAGGTGGCCTCCTATGACGGTGCCACGGTGTGGCTAAAATAGCCGAATCCACAAATTTGAAGGGGTGTCCACATTCTTTTGTATATTTTGTGTACTTAATCTTTGCTAGCAAGTCAACTAAAGTGAACAATCACATCAAGCAGCTAAAATGACAGCAAACTGTGCACTTTCATTTGTTTTACCTTTGTTTATACTGCCATTTCTTTGGATATATACACACATGATAAGGATCTTGATAAATGAATTTGCTTGGCTCGGAGACGATGTCAGTCTCGTCACGTTCATATGCACTTCTGGGCTTGGTGGGCCAAGATATAAATCGGAGTTTGGGGCCGCGGGCCAAACAAATAAAGTATCTATTTAGAAATTTGAAAGGTAAGCAATAGCTTTTTATGTAAGCAGTCATAAAATCACACTTAATCAAATTGTAGCCATATAACTTCACACCTAAAACCACATTTTATAGAGAGCAATAGTAATGGAGTCTTTTTGTGGGCATAAATACTGAAAATACATCTGTGTAAGTCTGGTAAACACAGGCTTAGGAGATCTTAAGTTTTGTTCTATGAGATCATCTTCATCCGCTAAGCAGTCCTTCTCAAATAGGACCCCTGGGGGGCTCGGAGGCGATGCCTGGGGGCGCGTGTGACCCGGGAACATGCTTTTTGCCGCAGGGAGTAGTTTTTTTTTGTACCGAACAAGAGCAGGAGATATGAAGTGCAGATAACAAACCCTTAAGAGACACCATGGAAAAATATTTAACAGGGATGAAAAGAAAGGCGGTGAGAGACTGAGATAGAGACAAACGTAAGTCTCCCGAAAGCTAAGACAAGGAAATATGACGAAGCGTATGTAGCGCTTGGCTTCACGGTGACTACGGTGGGAGACGAGGAAAGACCGGTATGTTTACTGTGTCTAAAAATATTGGCAGCGGACAGCATGAAGCCAAATAAATTAAGGCGTCACTTAAAGACATTACACCCCAATCACGCTGATAAGCCGCAAGTTTTTCATGAAAACGTTCCGAATATTGCCAACAATCGTTCCGCTTTGTGAATGCTACTTCAGTAAACCAGTGAGCACTTTTAGCATCATATAAAAGGTGGCGTACCATATTGCTCAGTGCAAAAAAAAACTCCATAGCAGAGGAGCTGATACTGCCTGCAGCATGGATGACGCAAGTGCTGCAAAAATAACAACTATCCCTCTGTCCAATGACACTGTCGCCAGACGTATAAATTACATTGCTAACGATCTAAAAGAACAGCTGGTAGATAAACTCAAAGAAATGTTTTGCCTTACAGTTCAATGAAGCAACTGAGAGCAACAAGGACTGTTTGTTTATCGCTTATGTACGTTTTGACATGACAAACTCCCTGTGTGAGGATCTACTTGTTTGTAAATATGTCACAGACAGAGCCACAGCTGAAGAGCTATTCAAAATGCTGGACTGCTTCCTGACTGAGAATGGGCTAAAGTGGGAGAACTGCATTGGTGTTTGCAGTGATGGTGCACAGACCATGGCAGGGATGAGAAAAGGACTTTGGGCACTCATCAAGAAGGCCTCACCTAATGCTGAGTGGACACACTGTGTTATACACAGAGAAGCACTGGCATCAAGGCACCTTTCCTCTGAATTAAGTGAGGTTATGACTGACATTGTAGGTGTAGTCAATTTTATAAAGACCAGACCACTAAAAACAAAGTCTTTTCTGCTATCTGTGAGGAGATGGGAGCTGAACATCAAGCTGTGCTGTGTCACAGTGAAGCAAGGTGGCTGTCACGAGGAAAAGTCTTGTCCTGAGTTTGAGCTCAGAGAGCAGATAAGAATGTTTTCGGAGCAGGAGCACAAGTATGACCTCGCAGAAAATGTTTGTGATGAGAACTTCCTGGCAAAACTGGCCTACCTGAGTGACATATTTGGAAAGCTAAATTAACTAAATCTACAGCTTCAAGGGAAAGATAAACACCTCCCTCGGGTCACAGACATCAGCTCTTTCACTCGAAAGCTTGCAATGTGGGGCAGGTGACTTGAAGGAGAACCTGCATGAATTTGTTGACACTATTGACTGTGATGCCACCTCAGTGATTCTATATATTAAGGAGCATATTTCATCACTGATGGGATTCTTTAAAAAGTACTTCCCTGAAAACAATTCCCAATATGACTGGGTGAGGGATCCTTTCAATGCACCAGCTCCAACTGGTTTCAGCTCTGCAGAGGAGGACCAGTTCATTGATATGATGTCTGACTTCACATTGTGATGTGAACCTCAGTCACAGACACTGAGTGAATTCTGGCTGAGTGTAGAGAGGCAGTATCCACTCTTAGGGCAGAGGGCCATGGGCATTCTTCTTCCTTTTGCAACATCTTATCTTTGTGAGACTGGCTTCACTGCTGTTGCTGCACTGAAGACCAAGTACAGGTCCCAGCTAAACATTGAGCAGGAGCTGAGAGTTGCAGTATCATGCTTCAAACCCCGCTTTGAAAAGCTGTGCTCTGCAAAACGTGCTCATTGTAGCCATTAATCCTGACTTCCTCATTTTTATATATTTTTTAAAATCAGCACAAATTATTTTATTCATTTTTGTTTTATAGGTCAAAGTGTTTCATATATTGTGCTCCTGAGTTAATGTTGCTGATCAATTTGAATGTATTATTATTTATTGATTATATTTTTTCAGTGTCAAATGGTCAAAAAACGTTTCCAAGTTTAAATAAAGATAGATTTTTTTTTTTTTTTACATTTCAGGTAAATTGATGCACTTTAAGTCTTTTCTGTTACAGACTAAAAAACAATGTTAATAAAGTTACTCTTATTTTGTAAGTTGATCTATATTTCTTTATTTTTTTGTTTTCTTTAATGTTAATAAGGATACAATGTTATGCAGAGGTGTACTTATATTAATTTTATAGACAAATGGTACTATTTACAGTCAGCAGTGAAGAGTTGGGGGAGGGGGAGAAATGTTTACTTCTTCATGGGGGGGTAACAGAAAGTAATTGAGAAGCACCTGTGCGAATGTAACATTTAAAAGCATTTATGTAATAATTTATTTTCTATTTTAAATCTAAGCACATAGAAAGGCTTCATAAGTTATAAAAGGTCATGTTAATTGACTGTCATCTCATAGAAGATCTAATAAGCCTGTGTTAACCTCAGGCCTTATTTTCAGCATTTATACCAAAAACCTATTTCTTTTCGGCATTACATTTTCCCCCTATATGAATTGCTGAACGAGACCAGAAGTGCAATCATTTTATAGTTTCTAGGACTACAAGCTGGCGAGGCTCTATGTTCATAAGGATAATAACTATAATATGTTTTTGTTTTATTACCTTTATTTAACCAGGCAAGTCAGTTAAGAACACATTCTTATTTTCAATGACGGCCTAGGAACAGTGGGTTAACTGCCTGTTCAGGTGGCAGAACGACAGATTTGTACATTGTCAGCTCGGGGTTTTGAACTCACAACCTTCCGGTTACTAGTCCATAGCATAACCACTAGGCTACCCTCTAACCCTGAGCTTCACCCTCCAGCCACTGGGCTTACCCTCTAGCCACTAGGCTGCCCTCTAGCCACTAGGCTGCCTCTCTGTCTCCCTGGGCTGCCCTCCTTGCCACTAGGCTACCCTCTAGCCACTAGGCTACCCTCTAGCCACTAGGCTACCCTCTAGCCACTAGGCTACCCTCTAGCCACTAGGCTACCCTCTAGCCACTAGGCTACCCTCTAGCCACTAGGCTACCCTCTAGCCACTAGGCTACCCTCAGCCACTAGGCTACCCTCTAGCCACTAGGCTACCCTCTAGCCACTAGGCTACCCTCTAGCCACTAGGCTACCCTCGCCACTAGGCTACCCTC
>NW_027001431.1:0-7494 GCF_036934945.1 Oncorhynchus masou masou
CAAGTCAATTCATAACTAATTATTATTTACAATGACAGCCTACACCGGCCAAACACAGATGATGCTGGGCCAATTGTGCGCCATCCTATGGGACTCCCACCTATCGTCCAGTTGTGATACAGCCTGGATTCAAACCAGGATGTCTGTAGTGACGCCTCAAACACTGAGATGCAGTGCCTTAGTCCGCTGAGCCACTCGGGAGCTACTGTATACCACCCCTACCATGTCACAACACAACTGATTGGCTCAAACGCATTAAGAAGGGAAGAAATTCCACAAATGAACTTTTCACAAGCACACCTGTTCATTGAAATGCATTCCAGGTGACTACCTCATGAAGCTAGTTGAGAGGATGTCAATAGTGTGCAAAGTAGTTTTGATGTCTTCACTATTATTCTGCAATTTAGAAAATAGTAAAAATAAAGAAAAACCCTTTAATGAGTAGGTGTGTCCAAACTTTGGACTGGTACGTATATGGGCAATTACTCAAAACAGTTAGCACTGCTACACAAAAACCAGCAGAAATAACAACTCCTAAATAAACAAGAGCCATACAGTATGATTTCTACTGAATGCGTGTCAACATAAACATTCCCTTTAGTGTAAATGCAGTGAGTTGAGTAATGGTAGGTTTTTCATAATACATACATAGGAATATTCACACAGTGCTTTTGTGTAAATACTGATTATTTAAATTTAAACCATGCTGATACAAAAGGCAGAATGTTGAAGGCAGAATATTGCTCAGATCAGTTATTTTCCACTAAATGAAAGGCCCTACCACAGTGCTGATACTGCTGAATGAGACAGAATCATAGCAGAAGTTTTCTATTTACAGTTTTTCTCAATTGCTAAAACACTAAAACCCATTGGCTGAACAAAGTTCTCAGTTGCCTGGACTCATTTAGCTAATTATGCAGTCTGTTGTCAATACCTTAAACCATTTCACATGGTAAAACACAATTTGCACATCTCACTTAGACTTTTCAGCAAAACTCTAAACACATTCTCATTCTCAAAACACATTCTGCACTCTAATGCACATGTCATCCATACTGGTAAACACAAGTGGCAACAATCAAATACAAATAGAGAACACAATGTAATTGATTGAACACAACCACTCAAAAATTATTTAACCTGTTTGAAATGATGCGACTCAACCAATATAAGCCAGTTCAGAGAGCAAACAGGTTGTTGAAGGTGGGAAGGAGAAAGTCTGAGAATGGATACTGTAGTACAGTGCATTGTATGCTGTATACTGTACAATTGATGAATTGTATGGCCCTGAACATTGTGCTTTCCATTTATTAACAGTACTGACGGCTCAATAGATTTTGACTGGTTGCAGGTTCATATCAACAACAAACAAGAATTACAGTATCACAGAGACAAAAGACACGTTTGTGAGATGCAGGGTACAGTTGTCACACCCTGACCATAGTTTGCTTTGTATGTTTCTATGTTTTGTTTGGTCAGGGTGTGATATGAGTGGGCATTCTATGTTTCATGTCTAGTTTATGTTTGGCCTGATATGGTTCTCAATCAGAGGCAGGTGTGAGTCATTGTCTCTGATTGGGAACCATATTTAGGTAGCCTGTTTTTGGTGTTGGGTTTTGTGGGTGATTGTCCTGGTTCCTGTCTCTGTGATACTTTGATACTTTGCACCAGTATAGGCTGGTTTGGTTTTTGTGTTACGTTTTTGTAGTGTTTAGTTGTTTTCATTACACATGAATCTCAATAGCCACGCCGCATTTTGGTCCGACTCTCCTTCACCACAAGAAAACCGTTACAACAGTACTGTAAAAATAGGGGTACAAGGAGGAGGAAGAGCAAAAAACAAAATTGCAAAGAGCAAAGCAGAGTAGTAATTTCTGATCAATTTTGAGCTGCTATGATAAAACATGTTTTCGTTCATCAAAAGATAATGACGGAAAAATATGAATAATTTTTTAGATTAAAAATGTACTTCTCCCTGAGAATTGTATGTTTTGAACAATGTGTTTTAAAATTTTCAGTGTATTGTTTACTGACTGCTTGAGAGTCTATAGCATTTGGATCACTTTGTTTATGATTTGAGAGCAGTGTTTGATTTTGAACACAGGTATAACTGCTTTGAGGTGAATGTTTCATTTTGCAAGAGGAGTCAGAGGTTATGTAAATAGTGCTTGAAGATGATGTTTTGTGTTGAATGTTCTCAGGAAATGGAGCAAGGTTTCAGAAATTGTGTTTTAGCAATTGAGAAAAACTGTAAACAGAAGCACAAACCACAACATGAGTAAATGTGAATCTGAGTAGAACAGTGAGAGAGAGAGGAGAAAGAGAGAGAGAGGAGAGAGAGAGAAGAGTAAGAGAGGGAAAGAGGGAAAGAGAGCGAATACAGCATATTTTTGTAAACCTGATTGACGATCAATAACCATTATCCAAAGGTATATCAATGCGGTCTGTATCTTGGTTAAAAGTGCTGCACAGGAAACTGTTACACACTGAAATCCTCCTCATGTAAAGTGACCATTGGAAATTTGAATGTTGAATGCTCTACTTCACCATTGGATTAAATGTTAATGATGGCTGTATCTTCCATGGATACAAATGAATTATAAATGTCATGACAACAGAGCTGTGCCACACTATAAGCTGTTGTGGTAAAACAGAGGTGAGTGTAGGGGCCAAACGCTTTCCTCAGAGGAGAGAGAGACAGACACATTTTAGCAAGTAGAACAAAAACATCAATACATAATATAAATCTCCAAAATATTTAGCAGTGGAGTTAATGCAGTTTTTCTCATGAATAAAATATGTTTGGTTGTTCAATGAGCACCATCTCATGCATGCAAGCAATGCCCCAGGAAGAGTGGGCGAAAAAAATGAGAATATGAGAAAATGCAGAGAACCAAACTGGTATTACATATTAAAGAAGGATGAATGATTCCATCTGTACATTTCTCATCAGCTCCTGACTCATAATGCCAATGAAATATGGAAGAGCCCAGAAGCATAAACCAGACTGAGTCTGGCTCAACCAATGTTCCAACTGGGAAAGGGAGAGGGGAGAGAGAGGGAAAGAGACGGAGAGAGAGGAAAGAGACGGAGAGAGAGGGAAAGAGACGGAGAGAGGGAAGAGACGGAGAGAGAGGGAAAGAGACAGAGAGAGAGGGAAAAAGAGACGGAGAGAGAGGGAAAGAGACGGAGAGAGAGGGAAAGAGACGGAGAGAGAGGGAAAGAGACGGAGATGGAAAGAGATGGAGAGAGCGGAAAGAGATGGAGAGAGGGAAAGAGACGGAGAGAGAGGGAAAGAGACGGAGAGAGGGAAAGAGACGGAGAGAGAGGGAAAGAGAGACGGAGAGAGAGGGAAAGAGACGGAGAGAGAGGGAGAAACGGAGAGAGAGGGAAAGAGACGGAGAGAGGGGGAAAGAGACGAGAGAGAGGGAAAGAGAGAAAGGGAAAGAAAGAGAGATAATCTTCTCCAGATTCTGATGTTCTTGTCTGTTCGCGAGTCTCTCCCCTCTGGCCAGAACAGTGCATTGTTATAACACTGTACATAGCCATAATATGACATTTGAAATGTCTCTATTCCTCTGAAACTTTTGTGAGTGTAATGTTTACTGTTCATTTTGATTATTTTTTTACTTCTGTTTATTATCTATTTCACGTGATTTGGCAATGTAAACATATGTTTTCCATGCCAATAAATCCCTTTGAATTGAACTAAATTGAGAGAGAATTTAATTGAGAGAGAGAGAGAGAGAGAGTCAAATTAAACAGAACAATTCTCTATCCATTTCACATTCGTGACACTCAATTTCTACACTCCTCCACATCTCAAAACGAATTAAACACCACACAGTAAGAATGTGAAACATATATTTCAGCCTATCCAACTACCTCATCCCCATACTGTTATTTATTTTGTTGATTTATTTTGCTCCTTTGCACCCAGTATCTCTACTTGCGCATTCATCTTCTGCACATCTATCACTGCAAGTTGTAATTGCTATTATTGTAATTATTTCGCCACTATGGCCTATTTATTGCCTTACCTCCCATATCCTACCTCATTTGCACACACTGTATATAGACTTTCTATTGTATTATTGACTGTATGTTTGTTTATTCTATTTGTGTTGTTGTTTGTGTAATCGCACTGCTTGTTTTTGTCTTGGCCAGGTTGAAGTTGTAAATGAGAACTTGTCTTCAACTAGCCTACCTGGTTAAATAAAGGTGAAATATATATATATTTTTAAATAAATGAATGCAGGTGGTTGGCAACACTATCAACTAGATTCCTTTGGTTATATTTGAGCCTGACAAGGCTTTGAGAGTGTGTGACTTTGTTCCCATTGGACAGAATGTGCCAGCTCTCCAAGGACCCTCGAATTTACCAACAAAAGTTGGTATTCAGATGCAAATTCTGTAATGACATGCCTCTATGTTAGAGGGGAGAGAGTATGTTAGAGGATGATTGGTGTGTGTTGGGGAGGGGGGTAGGGTGGGATGGTGAATACTGTATATAACTGGAATCCCCCTTTTTCACAATAATACTATATAGTTGTAGCGGTGCTATTCATAATCTATTCTCCACTTACACATCCATGCATTACAGTTTTTTGCAATCGCTAGGACCCATTTCTCAATACTTAGGTCACTTTTCACACATTTCTCCTAACCAACTTTCAACATGGCACAGCAGTTAATTTCACATCAAAAATGCACTAAAACTACCAATCTTTCCATGTGTCCTCAAATCATCTTATTCCCTCTAACCCTAGCAATGTTTTGTCACCAAGCACCTTTGTCACTCATGAAACAATGACTTATTAACAACAGGTAGCATTACACAATGTTTTCTTTTGTCAATTTCTTTACAAAACAAGAATGACACCTCTCTACAGTTTAGAATTCACTGCAGTATATATTATAGGAATGAATCAGATGATGCAATATGCTTCAATATGTTTTATGTCATTTTTGGCATTGACTGATTCCAAAATACAATAATTTGTGTATACACATACATGATACAGATACAGTAGCAATGCCCGTCAACCTGTCTTCTGCATGGCCCATCACATCTTATGTCATCTTGTGCAATACATAGGAAAGAATAATTTGGCTTGCCAGGTCCATCCCCTGGCAATCTTCTCTCATTATCATCAAGCATCCAGCATTCATTGCATCCAGGAGGGACATTTGATCATGTGGATGGTGGTCATGACCTTCCACCTCCATGAGGAAAATAATGATTCTATGGGGTTGAGGAGAGGAGAGTAAGGTGGGAGGAAAAGTGACACCATCCTGGGATGTGCTGTAAAACACTCTGTGACTGCAGGAGTGGTGCATTACCACATCCCATACAATTACAAACGTTGGCCAATTTCACCTGACTGCAACCCTTTCCTCCTGGCACAACCCTTCCATGAGGTCATGGATGAGCTAAGACGTTCGGTGTTGTATGGCTCGGTGTTGGTTTGTGTAACAGCAATCCATCAGAGGATATTGCTGCACACATTGTGATGTTGGCCCCACTCTGGCCCGGGACATCCACTGTGGCTCTTTTCCAAATCACATTCCTTCCTTGCCGCCGTATTTGGCCAAGATGAAACCAGCCCCATCCGCAAAAGTTGAATATGTGGGGTGTTTGCCACAGCTTCAATCTCAAGGACTCTCTAAAATAAATCCACTTGGCAACAAGAAGGAGTTGAATGATCTTTATTACGGTAGTTTACATTATACATAAAAACATGCCATTGTGTGCCTCTGCCCTGTTTGGTTTAGTTCAAAATAAGTTCTGTATTTATAGTCATCTTACCTAGACATATTGGTTTCTAAGTTGCTTGAGTTCCTCTCAAAGGGGACAGTGTACAACTGCTTCATCCAGCTTGTTGTTTCAGGACTCTGAGAAGCCAGTTCATCACGTTGTGAATATTTCCAAATTTAATGTTGTCTGCCAACACTCTGTTTCCCGAATCTCTGTGAGGTTTATTTCATTGTTTCTGATGACCATGTCAACGATTGCAGTTTCCTGCGTAGCAGTGAACATTTTACCTCTCCCACCTGTGGGGGGTAACCGTTGGGTCCTAAGCAGAAATAGAAAAACAATTACACACAAGTGGGTTTGGAGGCTTTGCTCAATTTACTTCTGAAATGTGCAGTTCTGTCAGATGCCCTTGCAGAATGTACATCTTACTTGTTGTTTTGCTGGAAATTTCTCACAATAGATGCCACTGTTGAGCGTTGCAGATTTGGCTGCACTCTCAGACCAGCCTCTCTCATTGATAGACCATAATTTAATACATAATCAATTATAGTGGCCTTAATCTCATCTGAGACAGCTCTTGATCTTCCTCTCAGTCTTCTTCCACCACACATACATACTCTTCTCCCTCTCCCAGCCACTCTTCTTCCTCTGTCAGCCACTTCTCTTTCTCTGGCTGGGTCCATGTTTACATTACAGTAAAGCATTATTCCTAAAATGTCCTCTTTTGTATAGATGGTAACGAAATTGAAAGACTAACACCTGGGTAAGTGTTCAGCTACAATGGGAATCAGCTGTGGATGGTCTAATTGTTATGATAGTATTTCATTTTTTAGATTTGGAATATATTTAATTACGGTATTACTGTAGAAATGTAGCAAATTGCTGTCTTATTCAATTTTGTGTTATGTTAGGTTTTGAACTTAATATTAACAGTTTGAAAAGAATATGTAAATATGTGCAAATTTGCCTGTAGGTACATAGAGTTTTGGTGGTGGTTGTGTCTGAGTGAGAAAATAATTCATGAAATTTTAAAGATGTAGTCATTGAATGCATTTTGTGCTAAAGCAATGAAAAATGATCCACAGTTTAGCCCACATAGAGTTGTTCTCACTGTGTGGAGAGTTTTGAAAAAGTGACCTAAGTATTGAGAAATGGATCCTACTTGATTATAAAAACTGTAACACATAGTACATGACATGGTATCAGACATCATCCATGCATTCACACATAGTACATGACATGGTATCCAGACATCATCCATGTATTAACACATAGTACATGACATGGCATCCAGACATCATCCATGTATTAACACATAGTACATGACATGGTATCCAGACATCATCCATGCATTCACACATAGTACATGACATGGCATCCAGACATCATCCATGTATTAACACATAGTACATGACATGGTATCCAGACATCATCCATGAATTCACACATAGTACATGACATGGCATCCAGACATCATCCATGTATTAACACATAGTACATGACATGGTATCCAGACATCATCCATGAATTCACACATAGTACATGACATGGTATCGAATATATCCTTGCATTAACACATAGTACATGACATGGTATCCAGACATCATCCATGTATTAACACATAGTACATGACATGGTATCCAGACATCATCCATGCATTCACACATAGTACATGACATGGTATCCAGACATCATCCATGCATTCACACATAGTACATGACATGGCATCCAGACAT
>NW_027001432.1:0-7493 GCF_036934945.1 Oncorhynchus masou masou
CTAAACAGCATGGTTTCTTACCTATACAGCATGATTTCTGACATAAAGTAGTGAATTCTACACAGCATGATTTCTTACCAATACAGCATGATTTCTGACATAAAGTAGTGAATTCTACAGTGACTCCTATACAGCATGATTTCATTCTAAAATAGTGACTCCTATCCACCTTTAGCTGCAACGACTCCAACCAAACACGTCCTGTAGTTTTATCATTCCACCTTTAGTTGCAACGACTCCAACCAAACACTTCCTGTAGTTTTATCAGTCCACCTTTAGCTGCAACAACTCCAACCAAACACTTCCTGTAGTTTTATCTGTCCACCTTTAGCTGTAACGACTCCAACCAAACACTTCCTGTAGTTTTATCAGTCCACCTTTAGCTGCCAGGACTCCAACCAAACGCTTCCTGTAGTTTTATCTGTCCACCTTTAGCTGCAACGACTCCAACCAAACACTTCCTGTAGTTTTATCAGTCCACCTTTAGCTGCAACGACTCCAACCAAACACTTCCTGTAGTTTTATCAGTCCACCTTTAGCTGCAACGACTCCAACCAAACACTTCCTGTAGTTTTATCAGTCCACCTTTAGCTGCAACGACTCCAACCAAACACTTCCTGTAGTTTTATCAGTCCACCTTTAGCTGCAACGACTCCAACCAAACACTTCCTGTAGTTTTATCAGTCCACCTTTAGCTGCAACGACTCCAACCAAACACTTCCTGTAGTTTTATCAGTCCACCTTTAGCTGCAACGACTCCAACCAAACACTTCCTGTAGTTTTATCAGTCCACCTTTAGCTGCAACGACTCCAACCAAACACTTCCTGTAGTTTTATCAGTCCACCTTTAGCTGCAACGACTCCAACCAAACACTTCCTGTAGTTTTATCAGTCCACCTTTAGCTGCAACGACTCCAACCAAACACTTCCTGTAGTTTTATCAGTCCACCTTTAGCTGCAACGACTCCAACCAAACACTTCCTGTAGTATTATCATGTCCACCTTTAGCTGTAACGACTCCAACCAAACACTTCCTGTAGTTTTATCAGTCCACCTTTAGCTGCAACGACTCCAACCAAACACTTCCTGTAGTTTAATCAGTCCACCTTTAGCTGAACGACTCCAACCAAACACTTCCTGTAGTTTTATCATTCCACCTTTAGCTGCAACGACTCCAACCAAACACTTCCTGTAGTTTTATCAGTCCACCTTTAGCTGCAACGACTCCAACCAAACACTTCCTGTAGTTTTATCAGTCCACCTTTAGCTGCAACGACTCCAACCAAACACTTCCTGTAGTTTTATCAGTCCACCTTTAGCTGCAACGACTCCAACCAAACACTTCCTGTAGTTTTATCAGTCCACATTTAGCTGCAACGACTCCAACCAAACACTTCCTGTAGTTTTATCAGTCCACCTTTAGCTGCAACGACTCCAACCAAACCCTTCCTGTAGTTTTATCTGTCCACCTTTAGCTGCAACAACTCCAACCAAACACTTCCTGTAGTTTTATCAGTCCACCTTTAGCTGCAACGACTCCAACCAAACACTTCCTGTAGTTTAATCAGTCCACCTTTAGCTGGAACAACTCCAACCAAACACTTCCTGTAGTTTTATCATTCCACCTTTAGCTGTGCTGACTCAACCAAACACTTCCTGTAGTTTTATCAGTCCACCTTTAGCTGCAACGACTCCAACCAAACACTTCCTGTAGTTTTATCTGTCCACCTTTAGCTGCAACAACTCCAACCAAACAATTCCTGTAGTTTTATCAGTCCACCTTTAGCTGCTGACTCCAACCAAACACTTCAGTAGTTTTATCAGTCCACCTTTAGCTGCAACGACTCCAACCAAACACTTCCTGTAGTTTTATCATTCCACATTTAGCTGCAACGACTCCAACCAAACACTTCTGTAGTTTTATCATTCCACATTTAGCTACAATGCAAACACTTCCTGTAGTTTTATCTGTCCACCTTTAGCTGCAACGATCTAACCAAACACTTCCTGTAATTTTATCAGTTCATTTTTAGCTGCAACAACTCCAACCAAACACTTCCTGTAGTTTTATCTGTCCACCTTTAGCTGCAACGACTCCAACCAAACACTTCCTGTAGTTTTATCCAGTCCACCTTTAGCTGCAACGACTCCAGCCAAACACTTCCTGTAGTTGTTGATCAGTCCACCTTTAGACTGCAACTACTCCAACCAAACACTTCCTGTAGTTTTATCATTCCACCTTTAGCTTCAACATTCCCAACCAAACACTTCCTGTAGTTTTATCATTCCACCTTTAGCTGCAACGACTCCAACCAAACACTTCCTGTAGTTTTATCATTCCACCTTTAGCTGCAATGACTCCAACCAAACACTTCCTGTAGTTTTATCAGTCCACATTTAGCTGCAACGACTCCAACCAAACGCTTCCTGTAGTTGTTGATCAGTCCACCTTTAGCTGCAAATAACTCCAAGAAACACTTCCTGTAGTTTTATCAGTCCACCTTTAGCTGCAACGACTCCACCCAAACACTTCCTGTAGTTTTATCAGTCCACTTCAGCTTTCCACAACGAATCCAACCAAACACTTCCTGTAGTTTAATCAGTCCACCTTTAGCTGCAACGACTCCAACCAAACACTTCCTGTAGTTTTATCATTCCACCTTTAGCTGCAACGACTCCAACCAAACACTTCCTTTAGTTTAATCAGTCCACCTTTAGCTGCAACGACTCTAACCAAACACTTCCTGTAGTTTTATCAGTCCACCTTTAGCTGCAACGACTCCAACCAAACACTTCCTGTAGTATTATCATTCCACCTTTAGCTGTAAACGACTCCAACCAAACACTTCCTGTAGTTTTATCAGTCCACCTTTAGCTGCAACGACTCCAACCAAACACTTCCTGTAGTTTAATCAGTCCACCTTTAGCTGGAACGACTCCAACCAAACACTTCCTAGTTTTATCATTCCACCTTTAGCTGTAACGACTCCAACCAAACACTTCCTGTAGTTTTATCAGTCCACCTTTAGCTGCAAAACGACTCCAACCAAACACTTCCTGTAGTTTTATCTGTCCACCTTTAGCTGCAACAACTCCAACCAAACAATTCCTGTAGTTTTATCAGTCCACCTTTAGCTGCAACGACTCCAACCAAACACTTCCAGTAGTTTTATCAGTCCACCTTTAGCTGCAACGACTCCAACCAAACACTTCCTGTAGTTTTATCATTCCACATTTAGCTACAATGACTCCAACCAAACACTTCCTGTAGTTTTATCAGTCCACCTTTTGCAACGACTCCAACCAAACACTTCCTGTAGTTTTATCATTCCACCTTTAGCTGCAACGACTCCAACCAAACACTTCCTGTAGTTTTATCAGTCCACCTTTAGCTGCAACGACTCCAACCAAACACTTCCTGTAGTTTTATCAGTCCACCTTTAGCTGCAACGACTCCAACCAAACACTTCCTGTAATTTTATCAGTCCAACCTTTAGCTGAACAACTCCAACTAAACACTTCCTGTAATTTTATCTGTCCACCTTTAGCTGCAACGACTCAACCAAACACTTCCTGTAATTTTATCAGTCTACCTTTAGCTGCAACAACTCCAACCAAACACTTCCTGTAGTTTTAGTCCACCTTTAGCTGCAACGACTCCAACCAAACACTTCCTGTAGTTTTATCAGTCCACCTTTAGCTGCAACGACTCAGCCAAACACTTCCTGTAGTTGTTGATCAGTCCACCTTTAGCTGCAACTACTCCAACCAAACACTTCCTGTAGTTTTATCATTCCACCTTTAGCTTCAACGACTCCAACCAAACACTTCCTGTAGTTTTATCATTCCACCTTTAGCTGCAACGACTCCAACCAAACACTTCCTGTAGTTTTATCATTCCACCTTTAGCTGCAATGACTCCAACCAAACACTTCCTGTAGTTTTATCAGTCCACATTTAGCTGCAACGACTCCAACCAACGCTTCCTGTAGTTGTTGATCAGTCCACCTTTAGCTGCAACAACTCCAACCAAACACTTCCTGTAGTTTTATCAGTCCACCTTTAGCTGCAACGACTCCAGCCAAACACTTCCTGTAGTTGTTGATCAGTCCACATTTAGCTGCAACTACTCCAACCAAACACTTCCTGTAGTTTTATCATTCCACCTTTAGCTTCAACGACTCTAACCAAACACTTCCTGTAGTTTTATCATTCCACCTTTAGCTGCAACGACTCCAACCAAACACTTCCTGTAGTTTTATCATTCCACCTTTAGCTGCAATGACTCCAACCAAACACTTCCTGTAGTTTTATCAGTCCACATTTAGCTGCAACGACTCCAACCAAACGCTTCCTGTAGTTGTTGATCAGTCCACCTTTAGCTGCAACAACTCCAACCAAACACTTCCTGTAGTTTTATCAGTCCACCTTTAGCTGCAACCACCCAAACACTTCCTGTAGTTTTATCAGTCCACTTTTAGCTACAACGAATCCAACCAAACACTTCCTGTAGTTTAATCAGTCCACCTTTAGCTGCAACGACTCCAACCAAACACTTCCTGTAGTTTTATCATTCCACCTTTAGCTGCACTGTGACTCCCAACCAAACACTTCCTTTAGTTTAATCAGTCCACCTTTAGCTGCAACGACTCTAACCAAACACTTCCTGTAGTTTTATCAGTCCACCTTTAGCTGCAACGACTCCAACCAAACACTTCCTGTAGTATTATCATTCCACCTTTAGCTGTAACGACTCCAACCAAACACTTCCTGTAGTTTTATCAGCCCACCTTTAGCTGCAACGACTCCAACCAAACACTTCCTGTAGTTTAATCAGTCCACCTTTAGCTGGAACGACTCTAACCAAACACTTCCTGTAGTTTTATCATTCCACCTTTAGCTGTAACGACTCCAACCAAACACTTCCTGTAGTTTTATCAGTCCACCTTTAGCTGCAACGACTCCAACCAAACACTTCCTGTAGTTTTATCTGTCCACCTTTAGCTGCAACAGCTCCAACCAAACAATTCCTGTAGTTTTATCAGTCCACCTTTAGCTGCAACGACTCCAACCAAACACTTCCAGTAGTTTTATCAGTCCACCTTTAGCTGCAACGACTCCAACCAAACACTTCCTGTAGTTTTATCATTCCACATTTAGCTACAACGACTCCAACCAAACACTTCCTGTAGTTTTATCAGTCCACCTTTAGCTGCAACGACTCCAACCAAACACTTCCTGTAGTTTTATCATTCCACCTTTAGCTGCAAGCGACTCCAACCCAAACACTTCCTGTAGTTTTATCAGTCCACCTTTAGCTGCAACGACTCCAACCAAACACTTCCTGTAGTTTTATCAGTCCACCTTTAGCTGCAACGACTCCAACCAAACACTTCCTGTAATTTTATCAGTCCAACTTTAGCTGCAAATAACTCCAACTAAACACTTCCTGTAATTTTATCTGTCCACCTTTAGCTGCAAACGACCTAACCAAACACTTCCTGTAATTTTATCAGTCCACCTTTAGCTGCAACGACTCCAGCCAAACACTTCCTGTAGTTGTTGATCAGTCCACCTTTAGCTGCAACTACTCCAACCAAACACTTCCTGTAGTTTTATCATTCCACCTTTAGCTTCAACGACTCCAACCAAACACTTCCTGTAGTATTATCATTCCACCTTTAGCTGTAACGACTCCAACCAAACACTTCCTGTAGTTTTATCAGTCCACCTTTAGGCAACGACTCCAACCAAACACTTCCTGTAGTTTTATCAGTCCACCTTTAGCTGCAACGATCTAACCAAACACTTCCTTTAGTTTAATCAGTCCACCTTTAGCTGGAACGACTCTAACCAAACACTTCCTGTAGTTTTATCAGTCCACCTTTAGCTGCAACGACTCCAACCAAACACTTCCTGTAGTATTATCATTCCACCTTTAGCTGTAACGACTCCAACCAAACACTTCCTGTAGTTTTATCAGTCCACCTTTAGCTGCAACGACTCCAACCAAACACTTCCTGTAGTTTTATCATTCCACCTTTAGCTGCAACGACTCCAACCAAACACTTCCTGTAGTTTTATCATTCCACCTTTAGCTGCAACGACTCCAACCAAACACTTCCTGTAGTTTTATCAGTCCACATTTAGCTGCAACGACTCCAACCAAACACTTCCTGTAGTTTTATCAGTCCACCTTTAGCTGCAACGACTCTAACCAAACCTTTCCTGTAGTTTTATCTGTCCACCTTTAGCTGCAACAACTCCAACCAAACACTTCCTGTAGTTTTATCAGTCTACCTTTAGCTGGAACAACTCTAACCAAACACTTCCTGTAGTTTTATCAGTCCACCTTTAGCTGCAACGACTCCAATCAAACACTTCCTGTAGTTTTATCATTCCACCTTTAGCTGCAACGACTCCAACCAAACGCTTCCTGTAGTTTTATCAGTCCACCTTTAGCTGCAACGACTCCACCCAAACACTTCCTGTAGTTTTATCAGTCCACATTTAGCTGCAACGAATCCAACCAAACACTTCCTGTAGTTTTATCAGTCCACCTTTAGCTGCAACGACTCTAACCAAACACTTCCTGTAGTTTTATCAGTCCACCTTTAGCTGCAACGACTCCAACCAAACACTTCCTGTAGTTTTATCATGTCCACCTTTAGCTGCAACGACTCCAACCAAACACTTCCTGTAGTTTTATCAGTCCACCTTTAGCTGCAACGACTCCAACCAAACACTTCCTGTAGTTTTATCAGTCCACCTTTAGCTGGAACGACTCCAACCAAACACTTCCTGTAGTTTTATCATGTCCACCTTTAGCTGCAACGACTCCAACCAAACACTTCCTGTAGTTTTATCAGTCCACCTTTAGCTGCAACGACTCCAACCAAACACTTCCTGTAGTTTTATCATTCCACCTTTAGCTGCAACGACTCCAACCAAACACTTCCTGTAGTTTTATCAGTCCACCTTTAGCTGCAACGACTCCAACCAAACACTTCCTGTAGTTTTATCTGTCCACCTTTAGCTGCAACAACTCCAACCAAACACTTCCTGTAGTTTTATCAGTCCACCTTTAGCTGCAACGACTCCAACCAAACACTTCCTGTAGTTTTATCAGTCCACCTTTAGCTGCAACGACTCCAACCAAACACTTCCTGTAGTTTTATCATTCCACCTTTAGCTGCAACGACTCCAACCAAACACTTCCTGTAGTTTTATCAGTCCACCTTTAGCTGCAACGACTCCACCCAAACACTTCCTGTAGTTTTATCAGTCCACATTTAGCTGCAACGACTCCAACCAAACACTTCCTGTAATTTTATCAGTCCACCTTTAGCTGCAACGACTCCAACCAAACACTTCCTGTAGTTGTTGATCAGTCCACCTTTAGCTGCAACGTACTCCAACCAAACACTTCCTGTAGTTTTATCAGTCCACCTTTAGCTGCAACGACTCCAACCAAACACTTCCTGTAGTTTTAT
>NW_027001433.1:0-7492 GCF_036934945.1 Oncorhynchus masou masou
TCAGCACCGCTGTAGTTTATTAACAACAGAACTGGAACTCGGCACCGCTGTAGTTTATTAACAACAGACCTGGAACTCAGCACCGCTGTAGTTTATTAACAACAGAACTGGAACTCGGCACCGCTGTAGTTTATTAACAACAGACCTGGAACTCAGCACCGCTGTAGTTTATTAACAACAGAACTGGAACTCAGCACCGCTGTAGTTTATTAACAACAGAACTGGAACTCGGCACCGCTGTAGTTTATTAACAACAGAACTGGAACTCAGCACCGCTGTAGTTTATTAACAACAGAACTGGAACTCAGCACCGCTGTAGTTTATTAACAACAGAACTGGAACTCAGCACCGCTGTAGTTTATTAACAACAGAACTGGAACTCAGCACCGCTGTAGTTTTATTAACAACAGAACTGGAACTCGGCACCGCTGTAGTTTATTAACAACAGAACTGGAACTCAGCACCGCTGTAGTTTATTAACAACAGACCTGGAACTCAGCACCGCTGTAGTTTATTAACAACAGAACTGGAACTCAGCACCGCTGTAGTTTATTAACAACAGACCTGGAACTCAGCACCGCTGTAGTTTATTAACAACAGAACTGGAACTCAGCACCGCTGTAGTTTATTAACAACAGAACTGGAACTCAGCACCGCTGTAGTTTATTAACAACAGAACTGGAACTCAGCACCGCTGTAGTTTATTAACAACAGAACTGGAACTCGGCACCGCTGTAGTTTATTAACAACAGAACTGGAACTCGGCACCGCTGTAGTTTATTAACAACAGAACTGGAACTCAGCACCGCTGTAGTTTATTAACAACAGAACTGGAACTCAGCACCGCTGTAGTTTATTAACAACAGACCTGGAACTCAGCACCGCTGTTTTTTATTAACAACAGAACTGGAACTCAGCACCGCTGTAGTTTATTAACAACAGAACTGGAACTCAGCACCGCTGTAGTTTATTAACAACAGACCTGGAACTCAGCACCGCTGTAGTTTATTAACAACAGAACTGGAACTCAGCACCGCTGTAGTTTATTAACAACAGACCTGGAACTCAGCACCGCTATAGTTTATTAACAACAGAACTGGAACTCAGCACCATATAGTTTATTAACAACAGAACTGGAACTCAGCACAGCATGATTTATTAACAACAGAGACTGGAACTGCAAGCACCGCTGTAGTTTATTAACAACAGAACTGGAACTCGGCACCGCTGTAGTTTATTAACAACAGAACTGGAACTCGGCACCGCTGTAGTTTATTAACAACAGAACTGGAACTCATTTTCGCTGTAGTTTTATTAACAACAGAACTGGAACTCAGCACCTTTAGTTTATTAACAACAGACCTGGAACTCAGCACCGCTGTTTTTATTAACAACAGAACTGGAACTCAGCACCGCTGGTTTATTAACAACAGAACTGGAACTCAGCACCGCTGTAGTTTTATTAACAACAGAACTGGAACTCAGCACCGCTGTAGTTTATTAACAACAGAACTGGAACTCAGCACCGCTGTAGTTTATTAACAACAGAACTGGAACTCAGCACCGCTGTAGTTTATTAACAACAGAACTGGAACTCAGCACCGCTGTAGTTTATTAACAACAGAACTGGGATCCAGTTCCATAGAGCAACTCTACATAGAACAACTCTACATAGAGCAACCCTCCATAGAGCAACTCTACATAGAGCAACTCTACATAGAACAACTCTACATAGAACAACTCTACATAGAGCAACTCTCCATAGAGCAACTTTCTCTCTCTGTATTAAGTCAGAGTGGCTGGATGGGGAAACAGAAGAGAAATGGAGGGCACATTACTGTTAGAAGAGAGAGAGAGAGAGAGGAGGAGAGGGATAGAGAGAGAGAGAGAGAGAGAGAGAGAGAGAGAGAGAGAGAGAGAGAGAGAGAGAGAGAGAGAGAGAGAGAAGCAGGTATTTTCATTCATTACTGCAAACAGAAACCTTCTCTGTTTGTCCTTGGTGTAGCCAGATGATGTGATGTCCAAATGGACTGTGTTCGTGTGTGTGTTAGAGTATATATGTGTGTGTGTTCATATATATGTGCGTGTGTTCGTATATATGTGTGTGTGTGTGTATATTCGTGCGCTGGAGTTGTTTTATGAGTAGATTCCAAATGGACATAATAGATAATGTCGTGGTCCTAAGAAGGTGTCATCAACCTCCAGACCAGTCAATCACACACCTAGTAACAATCTATTTCATATTCAGTCTTCAACTTTTGACCCAGTGCTCATAAGTGCTCATATTGAGTGAATAGTGTGCCATTTGGGACCGGCCCCCAGTATTTTCCCTCAGGGCCTATAGCTACTTCACAGAGCAGCTGTACAAATACATTAGACAGGTTCCATCTCCCGGGGAAAACATTTGCCTGTTTATTATAAATCAATACAGTATTGGCTAAAGAAATGGTTCTAAAATATAACAACCTCCAACAAAATAGTCAATTCATTTAAATATTTTAACATTTCCTGTTGCGGCAAGATTATTTTCCTGCTGTGAGAAACTGGTCAAATTAAAATCCTACATCTGCATTTAATTTCTCTTCCAAATGTTCTATTTCTGTATGTGAATTAATCCTCACAATAATTCGCATTTCTTTTTGCTGCAGGATTATTTTTCTGCTGTGAGAAACTGGTCAAATTAAGATCCTACCCTTGTACTGGTAAAGATGACAGATTAACAGCAGCTGATGTTATAGGTTAATATCAATGTCACCTCTAATAGCATTGTGTCACAGACACCAGTCTCATTCTTTTGTTTCTGTATTTTTTCATGGTATTTACCTCTTAAAGACATTTCTACAACCAAGGTAGAAAACAAACTAAAACATACTGCTTTGACATCGCAGGCGGCTGGTTGCACCTTCATTTGGGAGAACGGGCTCATGGTAATGACACCTGTATTTGGGAGTTTCTCCATTCTCCTCTTCAGATCCTCTCAAGTTCTGTCAGGTTGGATGGGAATTCGCTGCACAGCTATTTTCAGGACTCTCCAGAGATGTTTGATCGGGTTTCAAGTCGGTCTCTGGCTGGGCCACTCCAAGGATGTTCAGAGACTTGTCCCGAAGCCACTCCTGTGTTGTCTTGGCTGTGTGCTTAGGTCGTTGCCCTGTTGGAAGGTGAACCTTCACCCCAGTCTGAGAGTCTCTTAGCTCTCTGGAGCAGGTTTCATCAAGGATCTCTCTGTACTTTGCTCCGTTCATCTTTCCCTTGATCCTGACTAGTCTCCCAGTCCCTGCCACTGAAAACATTCCCAAAGCATGATGCTGCCTCCACCGTGGGGATGGTACCAGGTTTCCTCCAGACTTGACGCTTGGCATTCAGCCAAAGCGTTCAATCTTGGTTTCATCAGACCAGAGAATTTTCTCCCAAGATTGCTTTGGTTGTCTTGGTGGTTCCAAACTTCTTCCATTTAAGAACCCAATGGCCTTCCATAATGGAGTCCACTGTGTTATTAGGGACCTTCATTGTTGCAGACAATTTTTGGTACCCTTCCCTGATCTGTATTTCGACACAACTCTGTCTCAGAGCTCTATGGGCAATTCCTTTCCAAATCATGTCCAATCATTTGAATTTACCACGGGTGGACTCCAAGTTATAGAAACATCTCAAGGATGAGCAATGGAAACAGGACCCACCTGAGTTCAATTTCGAATCTCATAGCTAAGTGTCTGAATACCTATGTAAATAAGCCATTTCTGTTTTTTATTTGTAATCAATTAGCAAAAATGTCAAATGGGGAATTGTGATGTCGTTATGGGACATTGTGATGTCATTATGGGACATTGTGATGTCATTATGGGACATTGTCATGTCATTATGGGACATTGTCATGTCATTATGGGACATTGTGTGGAGATTGCTGAGGATTTGTAGTTATTTAATGCATTTTAGAATAGGTCTGTAACGTAACAAAACATAGAAAAAGTCCAGGGGTCTGAATACTTTTTCAGAGGCACTGTACATTCCCCCTGCGGTGTGGCAGCGAGGATCACAGTTCGATTCCAGTTTCTACAACAGCCCTACCCATTTCTCATCCCGTTACTCTGCCTCTGCTTATCGTCTCTGCTTATTGTTCACCCAGAAAAACGGGGTTGTATTAAATGTATTGACCAGAACACAGAGCGTCTCAGTCCAAACTCCTTGACCAGATGACAAAAGGAGCATAACATTAACTAGATAACATATTATAACATTAACTAGAGTACTGCTAGTCTAGTAGAGAGGACAGATTATAACATTAACTAGAGTACTGCTAGTCCAGTAGAGGGGACAGATTATAACATTACCTAGAGTACTGCTAGTCTAGTAGAGGACAGATTATAACATTACCTAGAGTACTGCTAGTCTAGTAGAGAGGACAGATTATAACATTAACTAGAGTACTGCTAGTCTAGTAGAGAGGACAGATTATAACATTAACTAGAGTATTAAGTAGAGGGGACAGATTATAACATTAACTAGAGTAATGCTAGTCTAGTAGAGAGGACAGATTATAACATTAACTAGAGTACTGCTAGTCTAGTAGAGAGGACAGATTATAACATTAACTAGAGTACTGCTAGTCTAGTAGAGAGGACAGATTATAACATTACCTAGAGTACTGCTAGTCTAGTAGAGAGGACAGATTATAACATTAACTAGAGTACTGCTAGTCTAGTAGAGAGGACAGATTATAACATTAACTAGAGTACTGCTAGTCTAGTAGAGAGGAGAGATTATAACATTAACTAGAGTACTGCTAGTCTAGTAGAGAGTACAGATTATAACATTACCTAGAGTACTGCTAGTCTAGTATAGAGGACAGGTTATAACATTAAACTAGAGTAGAAAGTTGGTCTGCATTAACTAGAGTACTGCTAGTCTAGTAGAGAGGACAGATTATAACATTAACTAGAGTACTGCTAGTCTAGTAGAGAGGACAGATTATAACATTACCTAGAGTACTGCTAGTCTAGTAGAGAGGACAGAATATAACATTAACTAGAGTACTGCTAGTCTAGTAGAGAGGACAGATTATAACATTAACTAGAGTACTGCTAGTCTAGTAGAGAGGACAGATTATAAAATTAACTAGAGTACTGCTAGTCTATTAGAGAGGACAGATTATAACATTAACTAGAGTACTGCTAGTCTAGTAGAGAGGACAGATTATAACATTAACTAGAGTATCATTAGTCTAGTAGAGAGGACAGATTATAACATTAACTAGAGTACTGCTAGTCTAGTAGAGAGGACAGGATTATAACATTAACTAGAGTACTGCTAGTCTAGTAGAGGGACAGATTATAACATTAACTAGAGTACTGCTAGTCTAGTAGAGGGGACAGATTATAACATTAACTAGAGTACTGCTAGTCTAGTAGAGAGGACAGATTATAACATTGACTAGAGTACTGCTAGTCTAGTAGAGAGGACAGATTATAACATTAACTAGAGTACTGCTAGTCTAGTAGAGAGGACAGATTATAACATTAACTAGAGTACTGCTAGTCTAGTAGAGAGGAATAATATGTTTGTTTGTTTTTCGTAGAACTAACCCCACTAATGCCAGCCAGACAGTAGAACTAGCCACACTAATGCAGTTCACAGCCAGTACATTAGAACTAGCCACACTAATGCAGTTCACAGCCAGTACATTAGAACTAGCCACACTAATGCAGTTCACAGCCAGTACATTAGAACAAGCCCCACTAAGGCCCAGGATGTGGTAATTCTGCAGTGAAACATTTGAAGAGATAAGTATATCTATTGTTCTGGTCCATGTTCCATTCTTTACAGAGCTGATTCCACCTGCATGAATCAGAAGGATCTTTTGAAAATCTGCTATTTAGGAAATACAAAAAAAGATAAGAGTCTGTTCCCACAATGAGACGAGTGCCTATAATGAACGTATTGCTCCAGTCCCAGATGACTCCCCATTCTATTCCGTTGACAAAGAGTGCACTATACAGGGAATAGGATGTCATTTGAGACACACCCATTTATTCAGTTAATTAAATGGCAGTCCAGATAGAAAATCAATCACAAGATTATTTCATACTATCTATTCAAATATTCATATCTCTGCCTCCGCTCTCTTCCACTCCCGCGGTCATAGTAACGTGTTGTCAGTCAGACTATTCCATCTCTAGCCTGGAGAGACGGCAAAAGATGAATACACACGGACGGACGGGCAAACGCACACGCTCACGCAAGCACACGCGGGCGCATACACAGGTATACACACAGATCACACACACACAGACAGACACACGCATAGACACAGACACGACACACAGGCACGAACAAACACACACACACACAAACACACACACAAACAGCACTCAGCTCTGTAATTGAACAAAGTGCGATTGACAGGAGAATAAGAGTGTAAAAGCATTGATTTGACGGATAAATAACATAACCTGGTCCTAGTCTGTTTAGAGGTGGACAGTAAGAGGACAGGTTAATGTAGCCTGGTCCTAGGACAGGTTAATGTAGCCTGGTCCTAGGACAGGTTAATGTAGCCTGGTCATAGTCTGTTTAGAGGTGGACAGTAAAGAGGACAGGTTAATGTAGCCTGGTCCTAGGACAGGTTAATGTAGCCTGGTCCTAGGACAGGTTAATGTAGCCTGGTCCTAGGACAGGTTAATGTAGCCTGGTCCTGGTCTGTTTAGAGGTGGAC
The DNA here is from genome assembly GCF_036934945.1 of Oncorhynchus masou masou. NCBI lineage: Eukaryota > Metazoa > Chordata > Actinopteri > Salmoniformes > Salmonidae > Oncorhynchus > Oncorhynchus masou. Next base: position 6,707 of record NW_027001433.1, read on the forward strand.
AGGAAGAGGACAGGTCAATGTAGCCTGGTCCTAATCTTTTGAGAGGTGGACAGTAAGACGACAGGTTAATGTAGCCTAGTCCTGGTCTGTTTAGAGGTGGACAGGAAGAGGACAGGTTAATGTAGCCTGGTCCTAGGACAGGTTAATGTAGCCTGGTCCTAGGACAGGTTAATGTAGCCTGCTCCTGGTCTGTTTAGAGGTGGACAGGAAGAGGACAGGTCAATGTAGCCTGGTCCTAATCTTTTGAGAGGTGGACAGTAAGACGACAGGTTAATGTAGCCTAGTCCTGGTCTGTTTAGAGGTGGACAGGAAGAGGACAGGTTAATGTAGCCTGGTCCTAGGACAGGTTAATGTAGCCTGGTCCTGGTCTGTTTAGAGGTGGACAGGAAGAGGACAGGTTAATGTAGCCTGGTCCTAGGACAGGTTAATGTAGCCTGGTCCTGGTCTGTTTAGAGGTGGACAGGAAGAGGACAGGTCAATGTAGCCTGGTCCTAGGACAGGTTAATGTAGCCTAGTCCTAGTCTGTTTAGAGGTGGACAGGAAGAGGACAGGTCAATGTAGCCTGGTCCTAGGACAGGTTAATGTAGCCTGGTCCTAGGACAGGTTAATGTAGCCTGGTCCTGGTCTGTTTAGAGGTGGACAGGAAGAGGACAGGTCAATGTAGCCTGGTCCTAATCTTTTGAGAGGTGGACAGTAAGAGGACAGGTTAATGTAGCCTGGTCCTAGGACAGGTTAATGTAGCCTGGTCCTGGTCTGTTTAGAGGTGGACAGGAAGAGGACAGGTCA
>NW_027001434.1:0-7491 GCF_036934945.1 Oncorhynchus masou masou
CCTTTACTTTCAGTGCAGCAAACTCTCTCCATAAGTTCAGTGAGGATCTCTGAATGATCCAATGTTGACCTAAATGACTAATGATGATAAATACAATCCATCTGTGTGTAATCAAGTCTCCGTATAAATGCACCTGCACTGTGATAGTCTCAGAGGTCCGTTAAAAGCGCAGAGAGCATCATGAAGAACAAGGAACACACCAGGCAGGTCCAAGATATTGTTGTGAAGAAGTTTAAAGCCGGATTTGGATACAAAAAGATTTCTCAAGCTTTAAACTTCCCAAGCAGCACTGTGAAAGCGATAATATTGAAATGGAAGAAGTATCAGACCACTGCAAATCTACCAAGATCTGGCCGTCCCTCTAAACTTTCAGCTCATACAAGGAGAAGACTGATCAGAGATGCAGCCAAGAGGCCCATGATCACTCTGGATGAACTGCAGAGATCTACAGCTGAGGTGGGAGACTCTGTCCATTGGACAACAATCAGTCGTATATTGCAAAGTTCAAGTGGGCCGAATACTTTCGCAAGGCAGCGAAATACTTTTTGTCTGGCAGCGAAACAGTTAATTCTGCCTCGTTTACTGCCTTTAAAACAAGCATAGCTGATATGGCTGACTTGCTTAAAACAAAAATGTGATTCTACTGTCAATTGAGATGTACAAACTATGGCATAAGCGGACGACAAGTGGATAAGAGGCAATTCGTAATTTCGATTAAGAGAATAATGAGCGATCTAGACGGACATAGTCAATATAACTATTTGTTCACCACTTTTTGAAATGTACAGTGACAGAATTCAGAATATGGGTCGTTCTTACAGTATTCTCCTGTATACATTTACATTACATTTACATTTAAGTCATTTCACAGACGCCTTATCCAGAGCAACTTACAAATTGGTGAATTCACCTTATGACATCCGTATACCAAGTCAGAACCATAGGATAAATAAAGGGGGTATATAAACAGACAATGAAAGCTCTTACAATATTAAATTATTATATTTTCTCTAAAACAGGCTATAGGCTACATGTGCATCACCAAGTCAGAACAGTAGGCTAAATTATGTGGGGAAGGGACCAAATTATTATGGTGAGGCACATGGGCTACTAACAGATTACTTCACAACATAGACTAGTATTACTTTAGCTACAGTATACATATCTCCCTGGTATATTGGCGGCAGGATAGCCTAGTGGTTAGAGCGTTGGACTAGTAACCGGAAGGTTGCAAATTCAAATCCCCGAGCTGACAAGGTACAAATCTGTCGTTCTGCCCCTGGACAGGCAGTTAATCCACTGTTCCTAGGCCATCATTGATAATAAGAATTTGTTCTTAACTGACTTGCCTAGTAAATAAAGGTAAAATATTACATACTTTATGCAGCAGCATACAATACATTTTGGACTCAACTTCTGTGCTGTGCTCACTTTAAAAGGAAGGTGAAGCCGCAATCTTGTGGGCAAAGTTTGTAATCCAACTTTATCATCAAAGTCTGGCATTCTCTGGATTTATGGTCCTTTCAAGACAATTGGGAACTCTGAAATAAACAAGGTCGAATCATGAAGTCAATGATCTTCAGGTCAGAGCTCTAGAAAGAGGCCGGAGTTCCGGAGCTGATGACCGTTCAAAACGTATTTTCCCAGTCAGAGCTAATTTTTTCAGAGTTCCCAGTTCCCAGTTGTTTCAACAAAATTAACAAATTAACAATTTGTTTTTATTTTTTATTGTTTGTAAACTGATAATTGACATATTAATCCCCAAATAACATGCAAAACAGGCAACACATTATTTAGCTGAACAGGTGGGGGCTCAAATCAGGTGGGGCTCTCCCCCACCTTCCCCTGAATGACGGGTTGCCACGACATGTTAAACGTAAACTGAGCTAAGAACTACCACAGACACCATATTAATGACAGCTCCAACATGTAGAACATGCTGTGGTTGATTCGTTTGGACTGTAACTTGGAGAGTGCCATTAGGTGTGAATAGGATGAACAGTCTCTTCCCCTACCGTTAGCCCAGCCATGAGTCCTTATCATACAATGGGGTGAGATCTTCATTAAAGCAGACAGCCAGAGTGCGACATCACAGTAATCACAGTGTGACCCAATAAGGGAAATATATGTGCTATTGGCTGGGATATCACTAGATGGGCCGATTAGGCCGCCTCATCAATCCTGGACACCTAGAGACTGATAGTGATGTTCATTAGTGAATGATATGGGGAAAGGGAAACATTATCCATTACTGAATAGGGCTGTTAATGAGAAGAGGGGATGAGCTCAACGCAGTGAAAATCTGTTTGGGAAGCAGACCAGATCTTTTTTTAGCTTGCACTAACCAAAACACCCCATTATTATAATCTGCATAGTTGTAGTGTGTTTGTTTTTTTACTTAGAACGCAGTTTGCCATGTTGAACAAGGAAACATTTTGAACAAGGAAATATCCCAATTTCATATGGGAGAAATTGGCTAAACCAAGTAAGCAACTAAATTATGCAGTTAGTGAGTTGAGATAGAGGCCCAATGATTGATAATCGTAAAACACCAACAGCCATGCTCCCTAAAGACCAGCCCTGGGGGCTGATGCTAATAATGGACCCCAGGGCTGTGGTGTTTTAAATCCTGGCCGCCAGTCATATTTCCTGGCCGGCAGAACAGGGAGCTAGAGGACCTGGCATTCTCATTTATTAAGGGCCATCAGCGGCCTCTCTCAGAAACCGCTTCCATGCCCCAAGACTCCCGCCGAGGCCCGCATCGCCCATAACTCACACCTATACGACTCGTCCGAGCTGGGTGCCAGCGCCACGAGCCATCCGTCAGGCGGGGTATTTCTGGGCCCTCTGTTCCAATCCCTCAAGGACGAGGAAGCCTGCGTACGGACCATCTGTGCGGCTTCGCATGGAGACACGCTTATTCCTCCTTGAAGAGACAAACAAACAGTCACTCTGTTCACTCTGCTCCACTGTGTTCAGACTGATAAAACTTATGTGTCAGGTTGTCCAGAGAGACAAGTCCTATTCTTCTGTAAAGCTCTTTGTAAGGTTTTTCACTTCACTAGCTTGTTACAGACCCTTACAGTGACCACACGTCAGCGCATTAGCCTCTTGCCATTGCTGGTGATCCCTAGGTGAACAGTAGCGTTGACGTTAGATGATGATGTCATCATATAACCATTTTGCCTAATGAGAGCGAGGTGATAATAAGTTGATTTGATTAAAACTGAGACGGGGTTCAGCAGTGGGTGAGCCCCCCCGAGCCACACATTGGCAGGAACAATGGACAGCACCGTGGTCCAATTAAGTTTGTTTCAAAGGTGAATGTTTCAAGGGATTCCTGCTGGATATAGGGACCCAAAACAACTGTGCCTTTGGATCTCCTTCAAGACAACAAGCAGATACCCATTTACACAAAAAGTTGTTTTTGTGGTGACAACAACACACACACACATTTGTAGCAAACACACAAACATGTGAACACACATGTGCACACACACCCACAAGCACACAAACACACACCCCACACCACAAACAGACACACAAACACACACATATTCTCTTATATTCCCAAACCTGTTTGGATGCAATCAGAAGCCCACTTAACCTCCCAGCAGTGATCCCTGGCAGCTGGTGAGACAGGGGATGTTGGGACCTGTCTGTTTACTCTGTGATGTCTCACACCACCCGCTCTGTTTCCTCCAAAAACTTCAGTTGTTTCTTTTTGCGGCTGCAGCTCTGCGCCTCCATCGGCTGTCTGCGCGTCTCATTGCCCCTCGCTCTCCTCCTCTTCCCTGTGTCTGAGGGCTGAGGGCACACTTCATTAGTCTGAAGGTCTGAGGGAGGTTAAGGGTGATGTGTCATTAGTGCTCTCTGCATCTCATCATGGTTCACTTGGTCCCCCACACCGCTCCTCCCTGTCGGTGAGCTATGGAATGAGCCCCTCCCCTTTCTAACTGTCTGTTTTCTCCTTCGCTGTATATTAGAGGTTTCTAACATCCTCGAACTGCTGCAACATCAATGTGGTCCCTTGAAAAAAGTCAAATATGTCAACGTTGTGCGCTCCAAGAGACATTGTGTGCCCCTAAGAGACGCTTGGGGACCCCCAAGAGTCAATGTTTAATTTGAACCCTGTTCAAGTCTCCAACACACTGTTAATGACGTCACTATGTTTTCCACCCACATATTCCAACAACGCTTCCATAATCCAGTTAGTGTGAAACTGGAGGACATTTTCCTAATCACGTTCCTGGTAATCCTGTTGATAATTTAGAGGAATGGATTATATCAGCGTCAGCTTCCTCCACTGATATGCACAGCTAGTGCTGTCCATTTAGTTCCCTGGATTCTCTCACTCTCTCTCTCTCTGTAGATCATTACAGTGGTTGTGTATACAGGTAAAGCTACTTTATCAGGGTCATTCCAGCCGCTCCACATGTAGTGGGCCCCATGCTGGTGCACACTTCGTTACCATGGTTTAGCATAAGGATGTGTGTATTGCATTGATATTTAGGTCAAATCGAAATAAAGAGACAGAGCAATGCCTGAAGAGGAAGTATTGCTTTAAGCCCCAAAGACATTGGTAATGGGGCAAGGTCTACAGGATTGAGTATGTAGGCTGGTTATCTGCCATGGACGAGCCCGCCATTAGCCAGGCAGCAAATAATCCAGCTTTGTGTTTCACTCCTGCCTTTGTTTGTTTGTGATTAATTTGTGTCAGATTTGTTTTGGTCAGCCCCAGCTGTCCGTCCATCTGTCGCAGCCATGACATAATGCGCAGGCCTGTGGAGCCGCCCAGTCCCTCCAGTTCTCCTGCAACCCCACTCCTGACGTCAGCTCCTGGGCACACATCAAGGAGGTCTTTTTATACCATTCTGTTTCTCTCTGTCACTCTCCCTCCTCCACCTTCTTCTGGTATGTTTCTTCCTGCTACAACTCCTTTAGGCAATCATGCTAATGATCATGTTAATGAGATGTTTGCCATATAAACTGAAGCCTCTTGATCTATTGACCCAGGAGCATGACGTTAACGATGGGCTTTTATGAAATGAGAATAGATGTCTTTACAACAATGTTATTACTGTTTGTAACCTGATGGGTGGAATTGGTGTATCGACTATCTTGATTGAAAATCGCCACATCAGCTGAGTTCCTAATGCATCCCCATGTATTATTTTAGATAAGCATGCTCCGTTCAAAAAATGCAGAACTAAGAACAGATATAGCCCTTGGTTCACTCCAGACCTGACTGCCCTCGACCAGCACAAAAACATCCTGTGGCGGACTGCAATAGCATCGAATAGTCCCCGCGATATGCAACTGTTCAGGGAAGTCCGGAACCAATACACGCAGTCAGTCAGGAAAGCTAAGGCCAGCTTCTTCAGGCAGAAGTTTGCATCCTGTAGCTCCAACTCCAAAAAGTTCTGGGACACTGTGAAGTCCATGGAGAACAAGAGCACCTCCTCCCAGCTGCCCACTGCACTGAGGCTAGGGAACACGGTCACCACCGACAAATCCATGATTATTGAAAACTTCAACAAGCATTTCTCAACGGCTGGCCATGCCTTCCGCCTGGCTACTCCAACCTCGACCAACAGCCCGGCCCCGCAGCTCCTCGCCCAAGCCTCTCCAGGTTCTCCTTTACCCAAATCCAGATAGCAGATGTTCTGAAAGAGCTGCAATACCTGGACCCGCATAAATCAGCTGGGCTTGACAATCTGGACCTTCTATTTCTGAAACTATCCGCCGCCATTGTCGCAACCCCTATTACCAGCCTGTTCAACCTCTCTTTCATATCGTCTGAGATCCCCAAGGATTGGAAAGCTGCCGCAGTCATCCCCTCTTCAAAGGGGAGACACCCTGGACCCAAACTGTTACAGACCTATATCCATTCTGACTTGCCTATCTAAGGTCTTCGAAAGCCAAGTCAACAAACAGGTCACTGACCATCTCGAATCCCACCGTACCTTCTCTGCTATGCAATCTGGTTTCTGAGCCGGTCACGGGTGCACCTTAGCCACTCTCAAGGTACTAAACGACATCATAACCGCCATCGATAAAAGACAGTATTGTGCAGCCGTCTTCATCGACCTTGCCAAGGCTTTCGACTCTGTCAATCACCATATTCTTATCGGCAGACTCAGTAGCCTCGGTTTTTCGGATGACTGCCTTGCCTGGTTCACCAATTACTTTGCAGACAGAGTTCAGTGTGTCAAATCGGAGGGCATGCTGTCCGGTCCTCTGGCAGTCTCTATGGGGGTGCCACAGGGTTCAATTCTCGGGCCGACTCTTTTCTCTGTATATATCAATGATGTTGCTCTTGCTGCGGGCGATTCCCTGATCCACCTCTACGCAGACGACACCATTCTATATACTTTCGGCCCGTCATTGGACACTGTGCTATCTAACCTCCAAACGAGCTTCAATGCCATACAACACTCCTTCCGTGGCCTCCAACTGCTCTTAAACGCTAGTAAAACCAAATGCATGCTTTTCAACCGATCGCTGCCTGCACCCGCTTGCCCGACTAGCATCACCACACTGGATGGTTCCGACCTTGAATATGTGGACACCTATAAGTACCTAGGTGTCTGGCTAGACTGCAAACTCTCCTTCCAGACCCATATCAAACATCTCCAATCGAAAATCAAATCAAGAGTCGGCTTTCTATTCCGTAACAAAGCCTCCTTCACTCACGCTGCCAAGCTTACCCTAGTAAAACTGACTATCCTACCGATCCTCGACTTTGGCGATGTCATCTACAAAATTGCTTCCAACACTCTTCTCAGCAAACTGGATGCAGTTTATCACAGTGCCATCCATTTTGTCACTAAAGCACCTTATACTACCCACCACTCCGACTTGTATGCTCTAGTCGGCTGGCCCTCGCTACATATTCGACCAAGACCCACTGGCTCAGGTCGTCTACAAGGCCATGCTAGGTAAAGCTCCGCCTTATCTTAGTTCACTGGTCACGATGGCAACACCCATCCGTAGCACGCGCTCCAGCAGGTGTATCTCACTGATCATCCCTAAAGCCAACACCTCATTCGGCCGCCTTTCGTTCCAGTACTCTGCTGCCTGTGACTGGAACGAATTGCAAAAATCGCTGAAGTTGGAGACCTTTATCTCCTCACCAACTTCAAACATCAGCTATCTGAGCAGCTAACCGATCGCTGCAGCTGTACATAATCTATTGGTAAATAGCCCACCCATTTTCACCTACCTCATCCCCACAGTTTTTATTTATTTACTTTTCTGCTGTTTTGCACACCAATATCTCTACCTGTACATGACCATTTATCAATCCAGTGTTAATCTGCAATATTGTAATTATTCGCCTACCTCCTCATGCCTTTTGCACACATTGTATATAGACTCCCATTTTTTTTCAACTGTGTTATTGACTTGTTAATTGTTTACTTCATTTGTAACTCTGTGTTGTCTGTTCACACTGCTATGCTTTCTCTTGGCCAGGTCGCAGCAGTTGTA
>NW_027001435.1:0-7489 GCF_036934945.1 Oncorhynchus masou masou
ATTTATTAATCATTGTTCCTACATTTGTAAATGTCAATATGCAATCTCTAAATAGTTATTTACGCATTTATAAACACTATTTTAAATGATTTATTAAGAGTTAATAAGATAATGAATAAGGTGTTTGATCATAGCATTTTCACAATTTGTTCCTGATCAATAATGTACTACTAATGTACTTATAAACCAGTTATAAAGGCGTTATTGTGGCTCAGTTGGTTGAGCATGGCGCTTGCTACAAGGTTTTTGGGTTCGATTCCCATGGGGGCTCAGAATAAAAAATGAAAAATGATGCACTCTACTGTAAGTCGCTCTGGATAAGAGCATCTGCTAAATGACTAAAATTACAAAAATCTAATCTCTAACTCACAAGACTATTTATAAGGAATTTATTAACGGTTTTTAAAGACAAGATGGTGCCGACAGAGAGGGTCGCCTCGCTTCTAGTCCTTAGGAAACTATGCAGTATTTTGTTTTTTTTATGTATTCTTTGTTATATTGTTATCCCAGAAAATCTTAAGTGTTATTACAAACAGCCGGGAAGAAATATTGGATATCAGATTGGCATCAACTTACCAACATTACGAACTTTCCCAAAGTGGATCCTTTATTCGCACCACCACCCAGGACATTTGATCTGATTCCAGAGGCCGACCCAAAACAACATCGCCGCAGAAGAGGTAGATGGAGCGGCCTTCTGGTCAGACTTCAGAGGCATGGACACCACCCACCGCTTCCGAGTATATAACATTAGTATATAACGCTCCGACAGTAGACTAAATTAGGGCAAGGGTTGCTTTCCAGAGAGACATCGGGGAAATATGGCTTTCTCGCGATATGTTGTCAGAGTCGGAACAGCCACCGGAATTCTTTATGTGTCGCTCCGACAGGAATAAAAAGGGCGGGGGTGTATTCTTCATGATTAACAAATCATGTTGTAATCATAAAAACATACAGGAACTCAAGTCATTTTGTTCACCTGACCTAGAATAACTCAATCAAATGCTGAGCATATTATGTCCAAGATAATTCTTGTTGGTTATTGTCACCGCTGTGTATATCCCCCCCTTAAGCCGATACCACGACGGCCCTCAAGGAACTTCACTGGAAACCATATATCCTGAGGCTGCATTTATTGTAGCTGGGGATTTTAACTTCTTATGGCTGGGGGGCAGTATTGAGTAGCTTGGATGAATAAGGTGCCCTGAGTAAACTGCCTGCTCCTCAGGCCCAGAAGCTAAGATATGCATATTATTAGTAGATTTGGATAGAAAACACACTGAAGTTTCTGTTTGAATGATGTCTGTGAGTATAACAGAACTCATATGGCAGGCAAAAACCAGAGAAAAAAATCCAACCAGGAAGTGGTTGGATTTGATCCGATTGCACTTCCTAAGGCTTCCACTAGATGTCAACAGTCATTAGAACCTTGTTTCAGGCTTCTACTGTGAAGGGGGAGTGAATAAGAGCTGTTTGAACCAGGTGTCTAGCAGAATTCCATGAGCTAAGTCTCGCACATGGCCGTGAGAGCGAGCTGCGTTCCCTTTCATTTCTAAAGGCAAAGGAATTGTCCGGTTGGAACATTATTGAAGATTTACGATAAAAACATCCTAAAAATTGATTATATACATCGTTTGACATGTTTCTACGAACTGTAATGGAACTTTTTTGACTTTTCATCTGGACTTAGTGCTTGCGCCTTGTGTATTTGGATTTGTGAACTAAACCCGTGAACAAAAAGGAGGTATTTGGACATAAATTATGGACTTTATCGAACAAAACAAACATTTATTGTGGAACTGGGATTCCTGGGAGTGCATTCCGATGAAGATCATCAAAGGTAAGTGAATATTTGTATCTGTATGGTTTGTTTTGGTCTCTGAGCGCTGTACTCAGATTATTCCATGGTGTGCTTTTGCTGTAAAGCTATTTTGAAATCTGACACAGTGGTTGCATTAAGGAGAAGTATATCTTTAATTCCATGCATAACACTTGTATTTTCAACATTTATGATGAGTATTTCTGTAAATTGATGTTGGTTTCTGCAAAATCACCAGATGTTTTGGAAGCAAAACATTACTGAACATAACGCGCCAATGTAAACTGAAATTTTTGGATATACATATGAACTTTATCAAACAAAACATACATGTATTGTGTAACATGAAGTCCTTTGGGTGCCATCTGATGAAGATCATCAAAGGTTAGTGATTAATTTCATCTCTATTTCTGCTTTTTGTGACTCCTCTCTTTGTCTGGAAAAATTGCTGTGTTTTTCTGTGACTAGGCGCTGACCTAACATAACCGCATGGTATGCTTTCGTCGTAACGCCTTTCTGAAATCGGACACTGGTGGGATTAACAACAAGTTTATCTTTAAAATGGTGTATAATATTTGTATGTTTGGGGAATTTTAATTATGAGATTTCTGTTTGAATTTGGTGCCCTGCACTTTCACTGGCTGTTGTCAAATCGATCCCGTTAACGGGATTTCAGCCGTAAGAAGTTAACAAAGCAAATTTGAGAACAAGGCTACCTAAATTCTATCAACATATTGACTGTAGCACAATACTGGATCACTGTTACTCTAACTTCCGCGATGCATACAAGTCTCTTCCCCTCCCTCCTTTTGCCAAATCTGACCATACATTTATTTACATTTAAGTCATTTAGCAGACGCTCTTATCCAGAGCGACTTACAAATTGGTGAATTCACCTTCTGACATCCAGTGGAACAGCCACTTTACAATAGTGCATCTAAATCATTTAAGGGGGGGTGAGAAGGATTACTTTATCCTATCCTAGGTATTCCTTGAAGAGGTGGGGTTTCAGGTGTCTCCGGAAGGTGGTGATTGACTCCGCTGTCCTGGCGTCGTGAGGGAGTTTGTTCCACCATTGGGGGCCAGAGCAGCGAACAGTTTTGACTGGGCTGAGCGGGAACTGTACTTCCTCAGTGGTAGGGAGGCGAGCAGGCCAGAGGTGGATGAACGCAGTGCCCTTGTTTGGGTGTAGGGCCTGACGTGCCTGGAGGTACTGCGGTGCCGTCTCCCCTCAGCCCGTAGGCAAGCACCATGGTCTTGTAGCGGATGCGAGCTTCAACTGGAAGCCAATGGAGAGAGCGGGAGGAGCGGGGTGACGTGAGAGAACTTGGGAAGGTTGAACACCAGACGGGCTGCGGCGTTCTGGATGAGTTGTAGGGGCTTAATGGCACAGGCAGGGAGCCCAGCCAACAGCGAGTTGCAGAATCCAGACGGGAGATGACAAGTGCCTGGATTAGACCTGCGCCCGGGCTTCCTGTGTGAGGCAGGGTCGTACTTCATGGATGTTGTAGAGCATGAACCTACAGGAACGGGCCACCGCCATGATGTTGAAGGAGAACGACAGGGTGTTGTCCAGGATCACGCCAAGGTTCTTAGCGCTCTGGGAGGAGGACACAATGGAGTTGTCAACCGTGATGGCGAGATCATGGAACGGGCAGTCCTTCCCGGGAGGAAGAGCAGCTCCCGTCTTGCCGAGGTTCAGCTTGAGGTGGTGATCCGTCATCCACACTGATATGTCTGCCAGACATGCAGAGATGCGATTCGCCACCTGGTCATCAGAAGGGGGAAAGGAGAAGATTAATTGTGTGTCGTCTGCATAGCAATGATAGGAGAGACCATGTGAGGTTATGACAGAGCCAAGTGACTTGGTGTATAGCGAGAATAGAGAGGGCCTAGAACAGAGCCCTGGGGGACACCAGTGGTGAGAGCGTGGCGGAGACAGATTCTGCCACGCCACCTGGTAGGAGCGACCTGTCAGGTAGGACGCAATCCAAGCGTGGGCCGCGCCGGAGATGCCCAACTCGGAGAGGGTGGAGAGGAGGATCTGATGGTTCACAGTATCGAAGGCAGCCGATAGGTCTAGAAGGATGAGAGCAGAGGAGAGAGAGTTAGCTTTGGCAGTGCGGAGCGCCTCCGTGATACAGAGAAGAGCAGTCTCAGTTGAATGACTAGTCTTGAAACCTGACTGATTTGGATCAAGAAGGTCATTCTGAGAGAGATAGCGGAGAGCTGGCCAGGACGGCACGTTCAAGAGTTTTGGAGAGAAAAGGAAAGAAGGGATACTGGTCTGTAGTTGTTGACATCGGAGGGGTCAGAGTGTAGGTTTTCAGAAGGGGTGCAACTCCCGCTCTCTTGAAGACGGAAGGGACGAGCCAGCGGTCAGGGATGAGTTGATGAGCGAGGTGAGGTAAGGGAGAAGGTCTCCGGAAATGGTCTGGAGAAAGAGGAGGGGATAGGGTCAAGCGGGCAGGTTGTTGGGCGGCCGGCCGTCACAAGAAGCGAGATTTCATCTGGAGAGAGAGGGGAGAAAGAGGTCAGAGCACAGGGTAGGGCAGTGTGAGCAGAACCAGCGGTGTCGTTTGACTTAGCAACGAGATCGGATGTCGCCGACCTTCTTTTCAAATGGGTTGACGAAGTCATCTGCAGAGAGGAGGAGGGGGAGGGGAGGAGGATTCAGGAGGGAGGAGAAGGTGGCAAAGAGCTTCCTAGGGTTAGAGGCAGATGCTTGGAATTTAGAGTGGTAGAAAGTGGCTTTAGCAGCAGAGACAGAGGAGGAAAATGTAGAGAGGAGGGAGTGAAAGGATGCCAGGTCCGCAGGGAGGCGAGTTTTCCTTCATTTTCGCTCGGCTGCCCGGAGCACTGTTCTGTGAGCTCGCAATGGTCGTCGAGCCACGGAGCGGGAGGGGAGGACCGAGCCGGCCTGGAGGATAGGGGACATAGAGAGTCAATGGATGCAGAAAGGGAAGAGGAGGGTTGAGGGAGGCAGAATCAGGGAGATAGGTTGGAGAAGGTATGAGCAGAGGGAAGAGATGATGGGATGGAAGAGGAGAGAATAGCGGGGAGAGAGGCGAAGGTTGGGACGGCGCGATACCATCCGAGTAGGGGCAGTGTGGGAAGTGTTGGATGAGAGCGAGAGGGAAAAGGATACAAGGTGGTCGGAGACTTGGAGGAGTTGCAATGAGGTTAGTGGAAGAACAGCATCTAGTAAAGATGAGGTCGAGCGTATTGCCTGCCTTGTGAGTAGGGGGAAAGTGAGAGGTGAGGTCAAAAGAGGAGAGGAGTGGAAAGAATGAGGCAGAGAGGAATGAGTCAAAGGTAGACGTGGGAGGTTAAAGTCGCCCAGGACTGTGAGAGGTGAGCCGTCCTCAGGAAAGGAGCTTATCAAGGCATCAAGCTCATTGATGAACTCTCCGAGGGAACCTGGAGGGCGATAAATGATAAGGATGTTAAACTTGAAAGGGCTGGTAACTGTGACAGCATGGAATTCAAAGGAGGCGATAGACAGATGGGTAAGGGGAGAAAGAGAGAATGACCACTTGGGAGAGATGAGGATCCGGTGCCACCACCCCGCTGACCAGAAGCTCTCGGGTGTGCGAGAACACGTGGGCGGGGACGAAAGAGAGAGCAGTCGGAGTAGCAGTGTTATCTGTGGTGATCCATGTTTCCGTCAGTGCCAAGAAGTCGAGGGACTGGAGGGAGGCATAGGCTGAGATGAACTCTGCCTTGTTGGCCGCAGATGACCACGACTCCATATTACTTATCCTGTCTATAGGCATAAATTCAAACAGGATGTACCTGTGACAAGAAGTTTTCAACGCTGATCTGACCAATCAGAATCCACGCTTCAAGATTGTTTTGATCACGCGGACTGGAACATCGCCTCAGAGAATAATATTGAGAATATAGAGAATATATATTGATTTGTACGCTGATTTGGTGAGTCAGTTTATAAGGAAGTGCATTGGAGATGTGAATAGATGGCGGCATTTGTGCAAAACTGAAAGAGTGAACCACCGCATTTATCCATGGAAAGATAACTGTGAATATGGCCGAATAAAAACGGTGTAGTTATTCCCTCCGCAAGGAAATAAAACAAGCAAAATGTTGGTATAGGGCCAAAGTGGAATCACAATTCAACGGCTCAGACACGAGATGTATGTGGCAGGGTCTACAGGCAATCACGGACTACAAAAAGGGAAAAAACAGCCACGTCACGAACACTGACGTCTCGCTTCCAGACAAACTAAACACCTTCATTGCCTACTTTGAGGTTAATACAGTGCCACCGACATGGCCCGCAACTGTGGCCTCTCCCTCTCCTTCTTCGTGGCCGATGTGAGTAAGACATTTAAAACATGTTAACCCTCGCAAGGCTGCCGGCCCAGACGGCATCCCTAGCCGGGTCCTCAGAACATGCGCAAACCAGCTGGCTGGTGTGTTTAAGGGCACATTCAATCTCTCACTATCCCAGTCTGCTGTCCCCACATGCTTCAAGATGGCCACCATTGTTCCTGTACCCATGAAGGCAAAGGTAAACTGATCTAAATGACTATCGCCCCATAGCACTCATCATGAAGTGCTTTGAGAGGCAAGTCCAAGATCATATCACCTACACCTTACCTGCCACCCTAGACCAACTTCAATATGCATACCGCCCCAATAGATCCACAGACGATGCAATCGCCATCACACTGCACGCTGCCTTATCCCATCTGGACGAGAGGAATACCTACTATATGTAAGAATGCTGTTCATTGACTACAGCTCAGCATTCAACACCATAGTACCCTCTAAGCTCATCATTAAGTTTGAGGCCCTGGGTCTCAACGCCGCCCTGTGCATTTGGATCCTGGACTTGCTGACGGGCCACCCCCCCCTTCACTGATCCTCAACACTGGGGCCCCACAAGGGTGCGTGCTCAGCCCCCTCTTGTACTCCCTGTTCACCCATGACTGCATGGCCATGCACGCCTCTAACTCAATCATCAATTTTGCAGATTAAACAACAGTAGTAGGCTTGATCACCAACAACCAGACAGCCTATAGGGAGGAGGTGAGGGCACTCAGAGTATGGTGTCAGCAAAACAACCTCTCACTCAACGTCAACAAAATAAAGGAGATGATCGTGGACTTCAGGAAACAGCAGAGGGAGCACCCCCCTATCCTCATCGATGGGATAGCAGTAGAGAAGGTGGAAAGTTTTAAGTTTCTTGGCGTACACATCACTGACAAACTGAAATGGCTACCCACACAGACAGTGTGGTGAAGAAGGCGCAACAACGCCTCTTTAACCACAGGAGACTGAAGAAATGTGTCTTGTCACCCTCAAACATTTACAGATGCACAATTGAGAGCATCCTGTCGGGCTGTATCACCACCTGGTATGACAACTGCACTGCCACAGCCGCAGGGCTCTCCAGGAGGGTGGTGCGGTCTGCACAACGCATCACCCGGGGCAAACTACCTGCCCTCCAGGAGACCTACTGCACCCGTTGTCACAGGATGGCCAAAAAGATCATCAAGGACAACAACCACCCAAGCCACTGCTTGTTCACCCTGCTTACCATCCAGAATGTGAGACCAGTACAGGTGCATCAAAGCTGGGACCGAGAGATTGAAAACAGCTTCTTATCTCAAGGCCATCAGACTGTTAAACAGTCGTCACTAACAC
>NW_027001436.1:0-7487 GCF_036934945.1 Oncorhynchus masou masou
TCTCCACCCTTATGTGAAGGCATGACATAGGCTGGATCTCCACCCTTATGTGAAGGCATGACATAGGCTGGATCTCCACCCTTATGTGAAGGCATGACGTAGGCTGGATCTCCACCCCGATGTGAAGGCATGACGTAGGCTGGATCTCCACCCTTATGTGAAGGCATGACGTAGGCTGGATCTCCACCCCGATGTGAAGGCATGACGTAGGCTGGATCTCCACCCCGATGTGAAGGCATGACGTAGGCTGGATCTCCACCCCGATGTGAAGGCATGACGTAGGCTAGATCTCCACCGCGATGTGAAGGCATGACGTAGGCTAGATCTCCACCCCGATGTGAAGGCATGACGTAGGCTGGATCTCCACCCTTATGTGAAGGCATGACATAGGCTGGATCTCCACCCTTATGTGAAGGCATGACATAGGCTGGATCTCCACCCTTATGTGAAGGCATGACGTAGGCTGGATCTCCACCCTTATGTGAAGGCATGACGTAGGCTGGATCTCCACCGCGATGTGAAGGCATGACATAGGCTGCTTTCCAGACTGTTGGAATGGTTTTACTCGACAAGGAAATATGAGTCACGCCTGCTTAAATAAAGGTTAAATAAAAAGTCTAATAAATATTCCTGCTCCCTTCCTCTGTCGCTCGACATCGCCGGTCTATTGACCACCGGCTCTGGTGACTACATTACGCTCACCTGTTCCGCATCATTACGCACACCTGTTCCCCATCATTACGCTCACCTGTTCCCCATCATTACGCACACCTGTTCCCCATCATTATGCACACCTGTTCCCATCATTACGCTCACCTGTTCCGCATCATTACGCACACCTGTTCCCATCATTATGCACACCTGTTCCCCATCATTATGCACACCTGTTCCCATCATTATGCACACCTGTTCCGCATCATTACGCACACCTGTTCCCATCATTACGCACACCTGTTCCCCATCATTACGCACACCTGTTCCCATCATTACGCACACCTGTTCCCCATCATTACGCACACCTGTTCCGCATCATTATGCACACCTGTTCCCATCATTATGCACACCTGTTCCCCATCATTATGCACACCTGTTCCCATCATTATGCACACCTGTTCCGCATCATTACGCTCACCTGTTCCCATCATTATGCACACCTGTTCCCCATCATTATGCACACCTGTTCCCATCATTATGCACACCTGTTCCCATCATTACGCACACCTGTTCCCCATCATTACGCACACCTGTTCCCATCATTACGCACACCTGTTCCCCATCATTACGCACACCTGTTCCGCATCATTATGCACACCTGTTCCCATCATTATGCACACCTGTTCCCCATCATTATGCACACCTGTTCCCATCATTATGCACACCTGTTCCGCATCATTACGCTCACCTGTTCCCATCATTATGCACACCTGTTCCCCATCATTATGCACACCTGTTCCCATCATTATGCACACCTGTTCCGCATCATTACGCACACCTGTTCCCATCATTATGCACACCTGTTCCCCATCATTACGCACACCTGGTCGTCACTATCTCCTTGATTACTCCCCCTTTAATTAGCCCTCAGTTGACATCAGTCATTAGGTGGTATTGTTCTCTCTCACGTTCAATAAGCTTCTCCTGTTTGTTCATCTGTATTGGTCCCTTCTGCACCTGCTTCCTGGTGGATATGTTACAATATGAGTGAGGATCAGCAATGATCTCTGCACCATTTTTTGTTTAAAGGGTTTAATTGATCCGGACCAGCTGCTTTCTTTATATCAATAGATTTGAGTGCCTTTTTTAAATTATTTTTTATTTATTTTACCTTTATTTAACCAGGCAAGTCAGTTAAGAACAAATTCTTATTTTCAATGACAGCCTGGGAACAGTGGGTTAACTGCCTGTTCAGGGGCAGAGCGACAGATTTGTACCTTGTCAGCTCGGGGTTTGAACTCGCAACCTTCTGGTTACTAGTCCAACACTCTAACCACTAGGCTACCCTGCCGCCTCTACACTCTAACCACTAGGCTACCCTGCCGCCTCTACACTCTAACCACTAGGCTACCCTGCCGCCTCTACACTCTAACCACTAGGCTACCCTGCCGCCTCTACACTCTAACCACTAGGCTACCCTGCCGCCTCTACACTCTAACCACTAGGCTACCCTGCCGCCTCTACACTCTAACCACTAGGCTACCCTGCCGCCTCTACACTCTAACCACTAGGCTACCCTGCCGCCTCTACACTCTAACCACTAGGCTACCCTGCCGCCTCTACACTCTAACCACTACGCTACGCTGCCGCCTTTCCTTCTGAAAACTCAATCTCTGTAAAAGGAAATAGATGAACCGTAGACCAGCATGCGACAATTTCATTCACAGACTCATTCGAGATGTTAGGATTGAGTTCATTGTCAAATAAATGCCCAGCTTTAACAAAATCCCCATTAAACATGTCAAGCAGTTTATTCTTCTCTGCCACATCCATTGAATCTGAGGACAATTTTAGCAGGAGACCAGTTTGTGTTCGCATTCATGGATTTAATGGTTTTCAATCATTTCGTGGGGGTTATTGAGGTTTACCTTGGTAGATTCATAATAGAAGCTTTTTTACATTTGCGTATCTCAGTACCCTGAATAACTGCCATTCAGCCTGGGAATTACCCTTTCTGGCTTTGGCCCATTGTGTATTTCTGGATCCAATCAGATAATTCCCCTGTAAACCAGGAAGTGTCTCTACCTCTTACCCGGTACTTTTTGAGAGGGGCGTGTTTATCACAGATAGTAGAAAACATGGAATGAAAATAGGAGAACTCCTCTTCGATATCTGTAATAAGGGCCCTCCTCTCCCAGTTACATGCATAACATTCATACAGGAATGTCTGCTCACAGAACTGCCTAAAAGGTCGTTTGGCTATGAACCGAGACGGCACTTTGGGGATTTTGGTGTCTCTAATGCAAGCAGCTGCACAATGATCACTTAAATCATTAAATCATGATCACTTAAATCATTACCAACGGCTGAGTATATATGCTGATTGTTAGTTGGAATAACATCAATAAGTGTTGATTTAGAGATGTCTTTGGGATTGAGTCTTGTGACTGCATTTATCATTTGTGTAAAAAGTCCTCTAATGGCCTCTGAGTTTAAACAGTCCCAGTTTAAATCACCTATAAGTACCAACTATTCACTAGAATGAAAACAAAACAAACACAAATATGCTGAGTCAGTCTTTAAAAACCTTAAATGCCCTAAAAAAACTGTTCAGCTGTAGCTGGTAGAAACCATGTGGATGCCCAAATGAATGTTCCTGCCTTGGAATGCCAGCGTGTTCAACAGCTGCTGCAGGAATGTGCTGACAGGGATTTCGCCCAGAGTGTGGGTCTGGTCAATGTGCCCAGTGTGTGGGTCTGGTCAATGTGCCCAGTGTGTGGGTCTGGTCAATGTGCCCAGTGTGTGGGTCTGGTCAATGTGCCCAGTGTGTGGGTCTGGTCAATGTGCCCAGTGTGTGGGTCTGGTCAATGTGCCCAGTGTGTGGGTCTGGTCAATGTGCCCAGTGTGTGGGTCTGGTCAATGTGCCCAGTGTGTGGGTCTGGTCAATGTGCCAAAGTTAATGAACACCATTCCAACTGGGAAGAAAGGAATGGTCTGTGGATTAAGTAAACAGATAAGGTAGTTAACCTATGGTTGAACCAATGAAACTGAGCTCTGGGGTGTTTTAGATAAGGAAGTGAGTGCATTCCTAGGTTTTCTGTTAATTAGAACTGTCAGCTAAGTGGTGATCGATAATGTTAGTCAAAAGTTAATTCATGCTTTGCAGCTCCTTCAGGGTTATCTTTGGTCTCTTTGTTGCCTCTCTGATTAATGCCCTCCTTGCCTGGTCCATGAGTTTTGGTGGGCGGCCTCTCTTGGCAGGTTTGTTGTGGTGCCATATTCTTTCCATTTTTTAATAATGGATTTAATGGTGCTCCATGGCATGTTCAAAGTTTGTGATATTTTTTTATATAACAGCCTGATCTGGACTTCTCTACGCTTTGTCCCTGACCTGTTTGGAGAGCTCCTTGGTCCTCATGGTGCTTGCTTGGTGGTGCCCTTGCTTAGTGGTGTTGCAGACTCTGGGGCCTGACAGATCATATGTAGCTTAGATTGCACACAGATGGACTTTATTTAATGAATAATTAACTTCTAGGGGGTAATTTGTTGCACTAGATCTCATTTAGGGCTTCATAGCAAAGGAAGTGAATACAAATATCCTCACCACTTTTCCATTTTTTTTTGAAACAAGTCATTTGTTCATTTCACTTCACCAATTTGGACAATTTTGTGTATGTCCATTACATGAAATCCAAATAAAAATTAATTTAAATTGCAGCATCAAGCTTGGAGAAGCCTAATTACCGTGACTAAACGGTCACCTGGAATTTGACTGTCATGACTTGTGGCTGGTGTCAACGAAACAGCCAACGGTCACCGAAACAGCACTATTGTTCAGTCGTGTACAGCACCATCTAGTGGTCAGAACCTGGTAATACCAGGATCTAGGATGGGACATAAACCCAGCAACTTCAATGACTCATTTCTCTGAACAACATAAAAAAATGTCTGTGAGAATACATTACATAGGATGAAGAAACAATACTCTAAGCCACAGCTCCATACTACTTGTCAGACGTAGAGAACTGATACTGAAATGCTCATTGCTGGGGTGGGATTGGCATAGTGTTTGGGGGATCCGTGAGTGACTTTTGACATTTTTGGGGGATTATTCATGTTTAGGAAAATCTTTGAACCAAATTGTATGTTAATTAGATACTATATTTATTGCATTTTATATGAATCCTATAAATTAAAATGGCCAATTTAGGTGCAATCAATTAGCTTAATTTTCTCAGATCAAATTATAGTTCAACAAAATAATGTTGCCGGAATGGTAATCTTATCTGTTTCTTAACATAAATGATTTGACAACAATTTGAGATGGTAGAAGTTAAAATCCTCTTTCTTGTGCTTTTTGAGGTGGAGCGGCCCCTACAGGAACGGCCAAAGAACCAGAGTAGAACCAGAGGTAGAAATGATAACTACTTTCTGTTTTTTAGGACTAGAAAGGACGTCACCGTCTACATCACTACTTTATCCGCTTGAATTATACAAAATAGCAGCTAGCAAGATGAAGATCACAGAGGTTATTTTTAATGAGTGCATTTCACAAGTGGCTAGTTTGCATCAACTACCTTCAATATAACACTCCAAGGTTAAGCCTGCAAACTTTAGTTTCGAATCGCAAAATGTTGTCATGTCTGCCTCGTGATTTGTTGGGAGAGATGTCTGTCTGAATTATATATTTTTCCCTTATCAAAGTTGCTGTGGACCCCAGTCACTGTGGCCTAGTCGCTGTGGCCTCTAGTCACTGTGGTCGCTGTGGCCTAGTCACTGTGGTCTAGTCACTGTGGTCGCTGTGGTCTAGTCGCTGTGGTCTAGTCGCTGTGGTCGAGTCACTGTGGCCTAGTCGCTGTGGTCTCAGTCGCGCTGTGGTCTAGTCGCTGTGGTCGAGTCGCTGTCTAGGCTGTGGTCTAGTCGCTGTGGTCTAGTCGCTGTGGTCTAGTCGCTGTGGTCTAGTCGCTGTGGTCTAGTCACTGTGGTCTGAGTCGGCTGTGGTCTGTCGGCTGTGGTCTAGTCTGTGGTCTAGTCACTGTGGCCTAGTCACTGTGGTCTAGTCTGTGGTCTGGTTAAAGTTTTGGTCTAATTAAACATGGCTGAGTCGCTGTGGTCTAGTCGGCTGGTCTAGTCGCTGTGGTCTAGTCGCTGTGGTCGAGTCGCTGTGGTCTAGTCGCTGTGGTCTAGTCGCTGTGGTCTGAGCGCTGTGGCCTAGTCGCTGTGAGCCTAGTCGCTGTGGTCTAGTCGCTGTGGTCTAGTCGCTGTGGTCTAGTCGCTGTGGTCTAATCGCTGTGGTCTAGTCGCTGTGGTCTAGTCTCCGCTGTGGCCTAGTCGCTGTGGCCTAGTCGCTGTGGCCTAGTCGCTGTGGTCTAGTCGCTGTGGTCTAGTCGCTGTGGTCTAGTCGCTGTGGCCTAGTCGCTGTGGCCTAGTCGCTGTGGTCTAGTCGCTGTGGCCTAGTCGCTGTGGCCTAGTCGCTGTGGCCTAGTCGCTGTGGTCTAGTCGCTGTGGTCTAGTCGCTGTGGTCTGAGTCGCTGTGGCCTGAGTCGCTGTGGCCTAGTCGCTGTGGTCTAGTCGCTGTGGTCTAGTCACTGTGGCCTAGTCGCTGTGGTCTAGTCACTGTGGCCTAGTCACTGTGGTCTAGTCACTGTGGTCTAGTCACTGTGGTCTAGTCACTGTGGTCTAGTCGCTGTGCGTGTATGTGTGTGTGTGTGTGTGTGTGTGTGTGTGTGTGTGTGTGTGTGTGTGTGTGTGTGTGTGTGTGTGTGTGTGTGTGTGTGTGTGTGTGCGTGCGTGTGCCTGTGTGCGTGTGTGTGCCTGTGTGCGTGTGTGTGTGTGTGTCTGTGTGTGTGTCTGTGTGTGTGTGTGTGTGTGTGTCTGTGTGTGTGCTTGTCCTACCTGGAAGTGTTGGTGTCCTGGTACAGCTCTGTGAGGGAACTCAGGGAGGAACATGGAAATGAAGCCAGGTAGACTCCACTCTGCTCTCAGTCTATCTGGCCCTCCTCCCCCTAACACCTGGTCCGGGATAGGCGGGGCCTTATCTCTGATCATCCTCCGATGGCCGAGCCGCAGGGTGGGAGGGGCCAGGCGACAGAGGCTTGCAGGGATGGACAGACCAACGGAGGAAAATAATCCTCTCCATCCTGTAGAACATTGAGTCTCTTCTCTTTCCCCTGACCCTGCTGGGGGTCTCTGTGGAGGGGGTGGAGAGAGGAGGGGGTGGAGAGAGGAGGGGGTGGAGAGAGGAGGGGGTGGAGAGAGGAGGGGGTGGAGAGAGGAGGGGGTGGAGAGAGGGAGGGGGTGGAGGAGAGGGAGGGGGTGGAGAGAGGAGGGAGTGGAGAGAGGAGGGGGTGGAGAGAGGAGGGGGTGGAGAGAGGAGGGAGTGGAGAGAGGAGGGGGTGGAGAGAGGAGGGGGTGGAGAGAGGAGGGAGTGGAGAGAGGAGGGAGTGGAGAGAGGAGGGAGTGGAGAGAGGAGGGAGTGGAGAGAGGGAGGGAGTGGAGAGAGGGAGGGGGTGGAAAGAGGAGGGGAGTGGAGAGAGGGAGGGGGTGGAGAGAGGAGGGAGTGGAGAGAGGAGGGGGTGGAAAGAGGAGGGAGTGGAGAGAGGAGGGGGTGGAGAGAGGAGGGAGTGGAGAGAGGAGGGGGTGGAGAGAGGGAGAGGGAGTGGAGAGAGGAGGGGGTGGAGAGAGGGAGGGGGTGGAGAGAGGGAGGGAGTGGAGAGAGGAGGGGGTGGAGAGAGGAGGGGGTGGAGAGAGGGAGGGAGTGGAGAGAGGAGGGGGTGGAGAGAGGAGGGGGTGGAGAGAGGAGGGGGTGGAGAGAGGAGGGGGTGGAGAGAGGA
>NW_027001437.1:0-7487 GCF_036934945.1 Oncorhynchus masou masou
GGTAGGCAGGCTACATGCTATAGGTAGGACATTTGCTATATGGGTAGGATACATAAAGCTACGGGGTAGGAGACATGCCGTAGGGGTAGGGTCCATGCTAGGTAGAGAATATGCCAGTAGGTAGGATAAGCATGCCATGTGGGTAGCATGATGCCATAGTTGGTATACATGCCATAGGTAGGGGCTACATGCTGTAGGTAGGCCACATGTTATAGTAGGATGCATGCTATCGGTAGAGTGACATTATAGCAGATAGATGCTATATGATAGACATGCTATAGGTAGGCTGCATGCCGTAGGTAGGATCCATGCTATAGGCAGCGTGCGGCTGTAGGTAGAGATGGCTGCAGGTAGGCCACATGCTGCAGGTAGGAGATAGTACATGCTATAGGTAGTATACATGCTATAGTTAGTATACATGCTATAGGTAGGCTACATGCTGTAGGTAGGCTACATGTTATAGGTAGAGAACATGCTGTAGGTAGGATACATGCTATAGGTAGGCTACATGCTATCGGTAGTATACATGCTGTAGGTAGAATACATGCTATAGGTAGTATACATGCTGTAGGTAGAATACATGCTATAGGTAGGCTACATGCTGTAGGTAGAATACAGCTATAGGTAGGATTCATGCTATAGGTAGGATACATGCTATAGGTAGGACACTTGCTGTGGGGCAGGATTACATACTATGGTGGAGACATTCTATAGGTAGGTTCATGCTATAGGTAGGATACATGCTATGGGTAGGATACATGCTGTAGGTAGTATACATGCTATAGTTAGTATACATGCTATAAGTAGGCTACATGCTATCAGTAGTATCTATGCTATCGGTAGTATACATGCTATAGGTAGTATACATGCTATATGTAGGCTACATGCTATAGGTAGTATACATGCTATGTAGACTACATGCTATGGGTAGTATACATGCTATATGTGAACTACATGCCAGAGAACATGCTGTGGTGGGTGTGTGTGTATGTGTGTGTGTGTGTGTGTGTGTCCGTGTGTGTGTGTGTGTGTGTGTGTGTGTGTGTGTCTGTGTGTGTGTGTGTGTCTGTGTGTGTGTGTGGGGGGGGGGTTAATGGGATTTATATAACTCTTTCGTTTGTTCCATGCACACGTGTCCCTGCACTTTTCCCTGCTGATAGACTAAGAGTTCCCATGTTCAGAGAAAGCCTTTCTAAACTAAATGCATGTCCCACTGAGATCATAGGTTATTGACATGAATCAAAATGTGTTTACATAAAGATAGTATTTAAGCAGCATGCATCACATCCCCCAGAAGACAAAGTGGAGTTGACTATATTTTTATCCTCTTTTTTTTTAACCAGGACATGTACTGAAGTTTCAACCTCATTTCCAAGAGACCTGGCAGGACGTCAGCAGAAAAGGTCACCTCAATGCACACTGACTCTCTCTCTCTCTCTCTCTGTCTCTGTCTCTCTCTCTCTCTCTCTCTCTCTCTCTCTCTCTCTCTCTCTCCCTCTCTCTCTCTCTCTCTCTCTCTCTCTCTCTCTCTCTCTCTCTCTCTCTGTGTCTCTCTGTGTCCCTCTCTCTCTCTCTCTGTGCTGTGTGTGTTGTTTAATAATGCTTTGGTTGACTTCTCACCCACTTGCTCCTCCCTCCCTCCCTCCCTCCCTCCCTCCCTCCTCCTCCCTCCCTCCCTCCCTCCTCTCCCTCCCTCCCTCCTCCTCCCTCCCTCCTCCCTCCTCCCTCCCTCCCTCCCTCCCTCCCTCCCTCCCTCACACACAGAGAGAGAGAGAGAGAGAGAGAGAGAGAGAGAGAGAGAGGAGAGAGAGGAAGAGAGGTAATGTACTGCAGTCACATAGAGAGACTGAAGTCTAGGAGACGTGATGTACTGCAGTTCTATAAGATAATGACAAACACATCTTGTTGAATAGTTTCCCCCTAACAGACCCACTCTGCTTAGAGTACATTTTTATATTTATGTTTTAGTTATTTAGCAGACTCACTTATCCAGAGCGACTTACAGTCAGTACAGTCATCTGAACTCTTTTGTAGCAGAAATGTGCAGAAATTAGATTTGAATTCCTTTTATTGAGAAAACAATAACAGTCTTGAACTGTTTTGACAACATGGTGATATATTCTTACATACTGTACAATGAGGAATTCAACTACAAAATTCTAGTCTTCTTCCATTTTTTTAACCATTGCCCCCACCCTCAATGTGTATAAACAACAACAATAAATAAGAGTAAAGTAAGATAAGATAATAAGATAAGATAATAGATATAAAACAAAAAAGTGAAGGACATAAATCAATGAACTCTAATTAGCACATGTAGGACAGTATGCAAGTGTGTGTGCATGGACTTTGCAGATATATTTATCACATGTGTTATGTACTTGAGTGAAGACCCAAAAGCGGTTTTAACAGAAAACAGAGTTCTTTAATAAAAAAACAGGAATGGCATAAATCCTCTTCCAACGTAGTCAATGGAACAAAAGAACGTAGTATAATGCAGGATGCACCTGCCAGGCAGACTCCGACAGGATAGGACAAGGTGGAAGCAAACGGGACGACAGCTTGCTTCTGGTATCAAAAACACAAACAAGAATCAGACACTGAAAGTAGCAGGAACAGAGAGAGAAATAGAGACCTAATCAGAGGGGGAAGAGAGAACAGGTGGGGAAAGAGTGAATGAGCTAGTTAGGGGAAATGTAGAACAGCTGAAGAATGAGAGACAGAGAAGGTAACCTAAAAAGACCAGCAGAGAGAGACAGAGTGAAGAGAAAGGACAGGAACAGACATAACAAGACATGACAGTACCCCCCACTTCACCGAGCGCCTCCTGGCGCACTCGAGGAGGAAACCTGGCGGCAACGGAGGAAATCATCGATCAGCGAACGGTCCAGCACGTCCCGAGAGGGAACCCAACTCCTCTCCTCAGGACCGTACTCCTCCCAATCCACTAGGTACTGCTGACCACGGCCCCGAGGGCGCATGTCCAAAATCTTACGAACCCTGTAGATGGGTGCGCCTCGACAAGGATGGGGGGAGGGACGAGCGGGGGCGCGAAGAACGGGCTTAACACAGGAGACATGGAAGACCGGGTGAACGCGACGAAGATAGCGCGGGAGAAGAAGTCGCACTGCGACAGGATTAATGACCTGAGAAATACGGAACGGACCAATGAACCATGGGGCCAACTTGCGAGAAGCTGTCTTAAGGGGAAGGTTCTGAGTGGAGAGCCATACTCTCTGACCGCAACAATATCTAGGACTCTTGGTCCTACGCTATTAGCGGCCCTCACAGTCTGCGCCCTATTACGGCAAAGTGCCGACCTGACCCTTCCAGGTGCGCTCGCAACGCTGGACAAAAGCCTGAGCGGAGGGGACGCAGGACTCAGCGAGCTGAGATGAGAACAGCGGAGGCTGGTACCCGAGGCTACACTGAAAAGGGGATAGACCGGTAGCAGACGAGGGAAGCGAGTTGTGGGCGTACTCTGCCCAGGGAGCTGTTCTGACCAAGACGCAGGGTTACGAAAAGAAAGACTGCGTAAAATGCGACCAACAGTCTGATTGGCCCGTTCGGCTTGACCGTTAGACTGGGGATGAAAGCCGGACGAGAGACTGACGGAAGCCCCAATCAAACGGCAAAACTCCCTCCAAAATTGAGACGTGAACTGCGGGCCTCTGTCGGAAACGACGTCAGAAGGAAGGCCATGAATACGGAAAACATTCTCGATAATGATCTGAGCCGTCCTTAGCAGAAGGGAGCTTATCGAGAGGAATGAAATGAGCCGCCTTAGAGAATCTATCGACAACCGTAAGAATAACTGTCTTCCCCGCTGATGAAGGCAGTCCGGTGATAAAATCTAAAGCGATGTGAGACCACGGCCGAGAGGGAATGGGAAGTGTCTGAGACGGCGGCAGGAGGAGAGTTCCCAGATTTAGTCTGCGCGCAGACCGAACAAGCGGCGACAAATCGACGCGTCACGTTCCCGAGTGGGCCACCAGAAACGCTGGCGAATGGAAGCGAGCGACCCCCGAACGCCGGGGTGGCCGCTAACTTGGCAGAGTGGGCCCACTGAAGAACGGCCGGACGAGTAGGAACGGGAACGAACAGAAGGTTCCTAGGACAAGCTCGCGACGGAGTGTGAGCGAGTGCTTGCTTTACCTGCCTCTCAATTCCCCAGACAGTCAACCCGACAACACGCCCGCCAGGGAGAATCCTCGGGGTCGGTGGAGACCTCAGAAGAACTGAAGAGACGAGATAAAGCATCAGGCTTGGTGCTTTTTGAGCCCGGACGATAAGAAATAACAAACTCGAAACGAGCGAAAAACAGAGCCCAACGAGCCTGACGCGCATTAAGTCGTTTGGCTGAACGGATGTACTCAAGGTTCCTATGGTCAGTCCAAACGACAAAGGAACGGTCGCCCCTCCAACCACTGTCGCCATTCGCCTAGGGCCAAGCGGATGGCGAGCAGTTCGCGATTACCAACATCATAGTTACGTTCTGACGGCGATAAGCGATGAGAGAAAACGCGCAAGGGGATGGACCTTGCCGTCAGAGAGAGAGCGCTGAGAAAGAATGGCTCCCACGCCCACCCTGACGCTGGTCAACCTCAACAACAAACTGTCTAGAGATGTCAGGTGTAACAAGAATAGGAGCGGATGTAAAACGATTCTTAAGAAGATCAAAAGCTCCCTGGGCGGAAACGACCACTTAAAGCACGTCTTAACAGAAGTAAGGGCTGTGAGGGGAGCTGCCACCTGACCGAAATTACGGATGAAACGACGATAGAAATTAGCTAAGCCCAGAAAGCGCTGCAGCTCGACGCGTGACTTAGGAACGGGCCAATCAATGACAGCCTGGACCTTAGCGGGATCCATCTTAATGCCCTCAGCGGAAATAACGGAACCGAGAAAAGGGACAGAGGCGGCATGAAATGCACTTCTCAGCCTTCACATAAAGACAGTTCTCCAAAAGGCGCTGAGGACGCGCGCACGTGCTGAACATGAATCGAGAGAGACGGAGAAAAAAATCAGGATATCGTCCATGTAAACGAAAACAAAAATGTTCAGCATGTCTTCTCAGGACGCCGTTAACTAGTGCCTGAAAGACAGCTGGAGCGTTAACGAGGCCGAAAGGAAGAACCCGGTATTCAAAGTGCCCTAACGGAGTGTTAAACGTCAGCTTCCACTCGTCCCCCTCCCTGATGCGCACGAGATGGTAGGCGTTACGAAGGTCCAATTTGGTGAAAAACCTGGCTCCCTGCAGATCTCGAAGGCTGAAGACATAAGAGGAAGCGCGGATAACGATTCTTAACTGTTATGTCATTCAGCCTCGATAATCCACGCATGGGCGCAGGGACCCGTCCTTCTTCTGAACAAAAAAACCCCGGGCCCGGCGGGAGAGGAGGAGGAGACTATGGTACCGGCGTTGAGCGAAACCGACAAATAATCCTCGAGAGCCTTACGTTCGGGAGCCGACAGAGAGTATAATCTACTCCCGGGGGGAGTAGTTCCCGGAAGGAGATCAATACTACAGTCATACGACCGGGTGTGGAGGGAGAGAAGTGGCCTTGAACGACTGAACACCGTGCGCAGATCGTGATACTCCTCCGGCACCCCTGTCAAATCGCCAGGCTCCTCCTGTGAAGAAGAGACAGAGGAAACAGGAGGGATAGCAGACATTAAACAGGTCACATGACAAGAAACATTCCAGGATAGGATAGTATTACTAGACCAATTAATAGAAGGGTTATGGCGCACCAGCCAGGGATGACCCAAAACAACAGGTGTAAAAGGTGAACGAAAAATTAAAAAAAGAAATGGTTTCGCTATGATTACCAGAGACAGTGAGGGTTAAAGGCAGCGGCCTCACGCTGAATCTTGGGGAGAGAACTACCATCTAAAGCGAACAAGGCCGTGGGCTCCCTAACTGTCTGAGAGGAATGTCATGTTCCCGAGCCCAGGTCTCGCCCATAAAACAGCCCTCCGCCCCAGAGTCTATCAAGGCACTGCAGGAAGCAGATGAACCGGCCAGCGGAGATGGACCGGAAAGGTAGTGCGTGATCCAGAAGGAGAGGCCTGAGTAGTTGCGCCACCAGTAGCCCTCCCTTTACTGATGAGCTCTGGCTTTTACTGGACATGAGGTGACAAAATGACCAGCGGAGCCGCAGTAGAGACAGAGGCGATTGGTGATTCTCCGTCCTTCTCCTTGGCCGAGATGCGGATACCCCCCAGCTGCATAGGCTCAGCATCCGAGCCGGCGGAGGAGGGTGGCAGTGATGCGGCAGGTGGCAGTGATGTGGAGAGGGGAGCAACGGAGAACGCGAGCTCCTTTCCACGAGCTCGGCGACGAAGATCAAACCGTCGCTCTATGCGAATAGCGAGAGCTATTAAGGAGTCCAGACAGGAAGGAACCTCCTGGAGAGGATCTCATCCTTAACCTCGACGAGGAGACCTTCCAGAAAACGAGCGAGCAAAGCCGGCCTGCTCCAGTCACTAGAGGCAGCGAGAGTGCGAAACTCAATAGAATAATCCGTTATGGATCTATTCCCCTGACATAGGGAAGACAGGGCCCTGGAAGCCTCTCGCCAAAAAAACAGAACGGTCAAAAACCCGTATCATCTCCTCCTTAAAGTCCTGATACTGGTTAATACACTCAGCCCTCGCCTCCCAGATTGCCGTGCCCCACTCACGCGCTCCGTCCGGGTAAGGAGAGAAATGACGTAGGCGGCGGGCTGCGCTCCCTGGAGTAAGTGTTGGGCTGGAGAGAGAACACCACATCACACTGAGTGAGGAATGAGCGGCACTCAGTGGGCTCCCAGAGTAACACGGCGGGTTGTTGATCCTGGGCTCCGGAGACTCGGAAACCCTGGAAGTGGGCGGTGGATCGAGGCGGAGTTGGTGAACCTGTCTTGTGAGGTCGGAGACTTGGACGGCCAGGGTCTCAACGGCATGTCGAGCAGCAGACAATTCCTCCTCGTGTCTGCCTAGCATCGCTCCCTGGATCTCGACGGCGGAGTGAAAAGGGTCCGGAGCCGCTGGGTCCATTCTTCTGGTCTGATTCTTCTGTTATGTACTTGAGTGAAGACCCAAAAGCGGTTTTAACAGAAAACAGAGTTCTTTAATAAAAAACAGGAATGGCATAAATCCTCTTCCAACGTAGTCAATGGAACAAAAGAACGTAGTATAATGCAGGATGCACCTGCCAGGCAGACTCCGACAGGATAGGACAAGGTGGAAGCAAACGGACGACAGCTTGCTTCAGTATCAAAAACACAAACAAGAATCAGACACTGAAAGTAGCAGGAACAGAGAGAGAAATAGAGACCTAATCAGAGGGGGAAGAGAGAACAGGTGGGGAAAGAGTGAATGAGCTAGTTAGGGGAAATGTAGAACAGCTGAAGAATGAGAGACAGAGAAGGTAACCTAAAAAGACCAGCAGAGAGAGACAGAGTGAAGAGAAAGGACAGGAACAGACATAACAAGACATGACA
>NW_027001438.1:0-7486 GCF_036934945.1 Oncorhynchus masou masou
CCTTAACAAGTCCCTTAACAAGTCCACCAAATAAGTCCACCAAACAAGTCCCTTAACAAGTCCCTTAACAAGTCCCTTAACAAGTCCCTTAACAAGTCCACCTAACAAGTCCACCTAACAAGTCCCTTAACAAGTCCCTTAACAAGTCCACCAAACAAGTCCCTTAACAAGTCCCTTAACAAGTCCACCAAACAAGTCCACCTAACAAGTCCCTTAATAAGTCCCTTAACAAGTCCCTTAACAAGTCCCTTAACAAGTCCCTTAACAAGTCCACCAAACAAGTCCCTTAACAAGTCCCTTAACAAGTCCACCAAACAAGTCCACCTAACAAGTCCCTTAACAAGTCCCTTAACAAGTCCACCAAACAAGTCCACCAAACAAGTCCCTTAATAAGTCCCTTAACAAGTCCCTTAACAAGTCCACCAAACAAGTCCACCAAACAAGTCCCTTAACAAGTCCCTTAATAAGTCCCTTAACAAGTCCCTTAACAAGTCCCTTAACAAGTCCCTTAACAAGTCCACCAAACAAGTCCACCAAACAAGTCCCTTAACAAGTCCCTTAATAAGTCCCTTAACAAGTCCCTTAACAAGTCCCTTAATAAGTCCCTTAACAAGTCCCTTAACAAGTCCACCAAACAAGTCCCTTAACAAGTCCACCAAACAAGTCCCTTAACAAGTCCCTTAATAAGTCCCTTAATAAGTCCCTTAACAAGTCCCTTAACAAGTCCCTTAATAAGTCCCTTAACAAGTCCCTTAATAAGTCCCTTAACAAGTCCCTTAATAAGTCCCTTAACAAGTCCACCAAACAAGTCCACCAAACAAGTCCCTTAACAAGTCCCTTAACAAGTCCCTTAACAAGTCCCTTAACAAGTCCACCAAACAAGTCCACCAAACAAGTCCCTTAACAAGTCCCTTAACAAGTCCACCAAATAAGTCCACCAAACAAGTCCCTTAACAAGTCCCTTAACAAGTCCCTTAACAAGTCCACCAAACAAGTCCACCAAACAAGTCCCTTAACAAGTCCCTTAACAAGTCCCTTAACAAGTCCACCAAACAAGTCCCTTAACAAGTCCCTTAACAAGTCCCTTAACAAGTCCCTTAACAAGTCCACCAAATAAGTCCACCAAACAAGTCCCTTAACAAGTCCCTTAACAAGTCCCTTAACAAGTCCCTTAACAAGTCCACCTAATGGGACTTATTGAATCAGACCCCATTATACCTCCCTTACCTCTCTTATCCTACGTTATTTTCACATGCTGCATACAGACTTTTTCTCCTGTATTATTGACTGTATGTTTTTTGTTTATTCCATGTGTAACTCTGTGTTGTTGTTTGTATGTTTGTTTATTCCATGTGTAAGTCTGTGTTGTTGTTTGTATGTTTGTTTACTCCATGTGTATCTCTGTGTTGTTGTTTGTATGTTTGTTTACTACATGTGTAACTCTGTGTTGTTTTTTGTATTTTTGTTTATTCCATGTGTAACTCCGTGTTGTTGTTTGTGTCAAACTCCTTTCTCTTTATCTTGGACAGGTCTCAGTTGTAAATGAGAACTTGTTCTCAACCGGTCAACCTGGTTAAATAAAAGGTTGAAATATATATATTTTTTTAATAAATAAAAAGTTGTGTACACGTCACACGTCAGTTTGTTATTTTTTTAAGATGTTACCATGAACCCCTTCGAAACGTCTACACAACGTCTACGTGTACATCAGGCTTTTTATAGATGTTTAATCAGCAGCTTAATCTAATTTAGCTAAAACGAGACTATAAACTTCCATAAAACAATATTTTGGCTAGATGTTTTGCAGCCAGCCAACATGAATGTGTAGAAAGTAGATATAGGCCTTTTTTTTCTTTCTTCTTAAAAATAAAATCAATATAAGACACTCAAGGGCTTTGTTGGAGCCCTATTCAGAAATATGATACCTGTTTGACACATGCATTGACTGTCACCATGCCTTCCTTAGGCTACATGCTATCAATTTCTGTGGAGGGCTTGATGTGCCATGTTTCAAAGCAGGGCGTGAATTGAAGGGCTACCTGAGGATATAACCCTTGTTATGGAGAACTGGGAGAGGCAACCCCTTGTTGACTTATAAATTGTGAGGAAAGGAAAACAACAGTCCATATTATATAAAGCGATCTGGGTGACAACAATGATAAACTCTACTAACCCATCGACGGTCGTGCTCAGCCTCAACATGGGTTCAAGGTACGACCTATCAAAAAATGGCATTTAAAAAAAAATAAAGACTGTTGAATTATCCCACGGAATATATGATGGTTTTAAATGAGAATATTAGTGAGCTATGGTTACAGCAAAAGATCAAGAAGATAGAAGTGGTAGGTCTATAGAAGTGGTAGGTCTATAGAAGTGGTTAGGTCTATAGAAGTGGTAAGGTCTATAGAAGTGGTAGGTCTATAGAAGTGGTAAGGTATATAGAAGTGGTAGGTCTATAGAAGTTGTAAGGTCTATAGAAGTGGTAAGGTCTATAGAAGTGGTAGGTCTATAGAAGTGGTTAGGTCTATAGAAGTGGTAGGGCTATAGAAGTGGTAAGGTCTATAGAAGTGGTAGGTCTATAGAAGTGGTAAGGTCTATAGAAGTGGTAGGTCTATAGAAGTGGTACAGTAGGTCTATAGAAGTGGTAAGGTCTATAGAAGTGGTAGGTCTATAGAAGTGGTAGGTCTTTAGAAGTGGTAAGGTATATAGAAGTGGTAGGTCTATAGAAGTGGTAGGTCTATAGAAGTGGTAGGTCTATAGAAGTGGTAAGGTCTATAGAAGTGGTAGGTCTATAGAAGTGGTAAGGTCTATAGAAGTGGTAAGGTCTATAGAAGTGGTAGGTCTATAGAAGTAGTAAGGTCTATAGAGTAGAAGTCTATAGAAGTGGTAGGTCTATAGAAGTGGTAGGTCTATATAAGTGGCGAGTCTATAGAAGTGGTAGGTCTATAGAAGTGGTACAGTAGGTCTATAGAGTGGTACAGTAGGTCTATAGAAGTGGTAGGTCTATAGAAGTGGTAGGTCTATAGAAGTGGTAGGTCTATAGAAGTGGTAGGTCTATACATGCTAGAGTAGGTCTATAGAAGTGGTAGAGTAGGTCTATAGAAGTGGTAGTAGGTCTATAGAATTGGTAAGTAGATCTATAGAAGTGGTAGGTCTATAGATGTGGTGAGGTCTATAGAAGTGGTAGGTCTATAGAAGTGGTAGGTCTATAGAAGTGGTAGGTCTATAGAAGTGCTACAGTAGGTCTATAGAAGTGGTAGAGTAGGTCTATAGAAGTGGTAAGGTCTATAGAAGTGGTAAGGTCTATAGAAGTGGTAAGGTC
The DNA here is from genome assembly GCF_036934945.1 of Oncorhynchus masou masou. NCBI lineage: Eukaryota > Metazoa > Chordata > Actinopteri > Salmoniformes > Salmonidae > Oncorhynchus > Oncorhynchus masou. The sequence goes on from NW_027001438.1 coordinate 3,323, forward strand.
TATAGAAGTGGTAGGTCTATAGAAGTGGTAGGTCTATAGAAGTGGTAGGTCTATATAAGTGGTAGGTCTATAGAAGTGGTAGGTCTATAGAAGTGGTACAGTAGGTCTATAGAAGTGGTACAGTAGGTCTATAGAAGTGGTAGGTCTATAGAAGTGGTAGGTCTATAGAAGTGGTAGGTCTATAGAAGTGGTAGGTCTATAGAAGTGCTACAGTAGGTCTATAGAAGTGGTAGAGTAGGTCTATAGAAGTGGTAAGGTCTATAGAAGTGGTAAGGTCTGTAGAAGTGGTAAGGTCTATAGAAGTGGTAAGGTCTATAGAAGTAGTAGGTCTATAGAAGTGGTAAGGTCTATAGAAGTGGTAGATCTATAGAAGTGGTAAGGTCTATAGAAGTGGTAGGTCTATAGAAGTGGTAAGGTCTATAGAAGTGGTAAGGTCTATAGAAGTGGTAGGTCTATAGAAGTGGTAAGGTCTATAGAAGTGGTAGGTCTATAGAAGTGGTAGGTCTATATAAGTGGTAGGTCTATAGAAGTGGTAGGTCTATAGAAGTGGTAGGTCTATAGAAGTGGTACAGTAGGTCTATAGAAGTGGTAGGTCTATAGAAGTGGTAGGTCTATAGAAGTGGTAGGTCTATAGAAGTGGTAGGTCTATAGAAGTGCTACAGTAGGTCTATAGAAGTGGTAGAGTAGGTCTATAGAAGTGGTAGGTCTATAGAAGTGGTAAGTGGGGTCTATAGAAGTGGTAGGTCTATAGAAGTGGTAAGGTCTATAGAAGTGGTAGTAGTCTATAGAAGTGGTAGGTCTATAGAAGTGTACAGTAGGTCTATATAAGTGGTACATTAGGTCTATAGAAGTGGTAGGTCTATAGAAGTGGTACAGTAGGTCTGAGAAGTGGTACAGTAGGTCTATAGAAGTGGTAGATCTATAGAAGTGGTACAGTAGGTCTATAGACGATGTAGGTCTATAAAAGTGGTACAGTAGGTCTGTAGAAGTGGTACAGTAGGTCTGTAGAAGTGTTACAGTAGACCTATATACGTGGTAGAGTAGGACTATAGAAGTGGCAGGTCTACAGAAGTGGTACAGTAGGTCTATAGAATTGGTACAGTATATCTATAGAAGTGGTAGGTCTATATAAGTGGTACAGTAGGTATATAGAAGTGGTAAGGTCTATAGAATTGGTACAGTAGGTCTATAGAAGTGGTACAGTAGGTCTATAGACGCTGTAGGTCTATAGAAGTGGTACAGTAGGTCTATAGAAGCGGTAGGTCTATGGAAGTGGTACAGTAGGTCTATAGAAGCGGTAGGTCTATAGTAGTGGTAGGTCTATAGAAGTGGTACAGTAGGTCTATAGAAGTGGTACTGTACGTCTATAGAAGTGGTAGGTCTGTAGAAGTGGTAAGGTCTATAGAAGTGGTAGGTCTATATAGAAGTGGTAGGTCTATAGAAATGGTAGGTCTATAGAAGTGGTAGGTCTATAGAAGTGGTAGGTCTATGGGCATGTGGTAGGTCTATAGAAGTGGTAAGGTCTATAGAAGTGGTGAGTCTATAGAGTGGTTGGAGTCCTGAAGTGGGAGTCTATAGAAGTGGTAGGTCTATAGAAGTGGTAGGTATATAGAAGTGGTAGGTCTATAGAAGTGGTAAGGTTTATAGAAGTGGTAAGGTCTATAGAAGTGGTAGGTCTATAGAAGTGGTAAGGTCTATAGAAGTGGTAGGTCTATAGAAGTGGTAGGTCTATAGAAGTGGTAGGTCTATAGAAGTGGTAGGTCTATAGAAGTGGTACAGTAGGTTTATAGAAGTGGTACAGTAGGTCTATAGAAGTGGTAGGTCTATAGAAGTGGTAGGTCTATAGAAGTGGTAAGGTCTATAGAAGTGGTAGGTCTATAGAAGTGGTAGGTCTATAGAAGTGGTAGGTCTATAGAAGTGGTAGGTCTATAGAAGTGGTAAGGTCTATAGAAGTGGTAAGGTCTATAGAAGTGGTAAGGTATATAGAAGTGGTAGGTCTATAGAAGTGGTAAGGTCTATAGAAGTGGTAAGGTCTATAGAGGTGGTACAGTAGGTCTATAGAAGCGGTACAGTAGGCCTATATAAGTGGTACAGTAGGTCTATAGAAGTGGTACAGTAGGTCTATAGAAGTGGTAGAGTAGGTCTATAGAAGTGGTAGGTCTATAGAAGTGGTAGGTCTATAGAAGTGGTAAGGTCTATAGAAGTGGTAGGTCTATAGAGGTGGTACAGTAGGTCTATAGAAGCGGTACAGTAGGCCTATATAAGTGGTACAGTAGGTCTATAGAAGTGGTACAGTAGGTCTATAGAAGTGGTAGGTCTATAGAAGTTGTACAGTAGGTCTATAGAAGAGGTACAGTAGGCCTATAGAAGTGGTACAGTAGTTCTATAGAAGTGGTAAGGTCTATAGAGGTGGTACAGTAGGTCTATAGAAGTGGTAAGGTCTATATAAGTGGTAGGCCTATAGAAGTGGTAATGTCTATAGAAGTGGTAAGGTCTATAGAAGTGGTAGGTCTATAGAAGTGGTAGGTCTATATAAGTGGTAAGGTCTATAGACGTGGTAGGTCTATAGAATTGGTACAGTAGATCTATAGAAGTGGTAGGTCTATATAAGTGGTACAGTATGTCTATGGAAGTGGTAAGGTCTATAGAAGTGGTAAGGTCTATAGAATTGGTACAGTAGAGCTATAGAAGCGGTACAGTAGGTCTATAGAAGTCGTAGGTCTATAGAAGTGGTACAGTTGGTCTTTGGAAGTGGTATGTCTATAGAAGCAGTACAGTAGGTCTAGAGAAGTGTTACAGTCGGTCTATAGAAGCGGTACAGTAGATCTATAGAAGTGGTACAGTAGGTCTATAGACGATGTGGGTCTATAGACGTGGTACAGTAGGTCTATAGAAGTGGTACAGTAGGTCTATAGAAGTGGTACAGTAGGTCTATAGAAGTGGTACAGTAGGCCTATATACATGGTAGAGTAGGACTATAGAAGTGGTATGTATATAGAAGTGGTTCAGTAGGTCTATAGAATTGTTACAGTAGATCTATAGAAGTCGTAGGTCTATAGATGTGGTACAGTAGGTCTATAGAAGCGGTATGTCTATAGAAGTTGTACAGTAGGTCTATAGAAGTGGTACAGTAGGTCTATAGAAGTGGTACAGTAGGTCTATAGAAGTGGTACAGTAGGTCTATAGAATTGGTACTGTAGGTCTATAGAAGGGGTACAGTAGATCTATAGAAGTGGTACAGTAGGTCTATAGAAGCGGTAGGTATATAGAAGTTGTACAGTAGGTCTATAGAAGAGGTACAGCAGGCCTATAGAAGTGGTACAGTAATTCTATAGAAGTGGTAAGGTCTATAGAAGTGGTACAGTAGGTCTATAGAAGCGGTACAGTAGGCCTATATAAGTGGTACAGTAGGTCTATAGAAGCGGTATGTCTATAGATGTTGTACAGTAGGTCTATAGAAGTGGTACAGTAGGTCTATTGAAGTGGTACAGTAGGTCTATAGAAGTGGTACAGTAGGTCTATAGAATTGGTACTGTAGGTCTATAGAAGGGGTACAGTAGATCTATAGAAGTGGTACAGTAGGTCTATAGAAGCGGTAGGTATATAGAAGTTGTACAGTAGGTCTATAGAAGAGGTACAGCAGCCCTATAGAAGTGGTACATTAGTTCTATAGAAGTGGTAAGGTCTATAGAAGTGGTACAGTAGGTCTATAGAAGTGGTACAGTAGGTCTTTAGAAGCTGTACAGTAGGTCTATAGAAGTGGTACAGTAGGTATGTGGAAGTGGTGCAGTAGGTCTATAGAAGGGGTACAGTAGGTCTTTAAAAGTAGTACAGTAGGTCTATAGAATTGTTACAGTAGGTCTATAGAAGTGGTACAGTAGGTCTATAGAAGTGGTAGGTCTATAGAAGTTGTACAGTATGTCTATAGAAGAGGTACAGTAGGCCTATAGAAGTGGTACAGTAGTTATATAGAAGTGGTAAGGTCTATAGAAGTGGTAGAGTAGGTCTATAGAAGTGGTAGGTCTATAGAAGTGGTACAGTAGGTCTATAGAATTGGTACAGTAGATATGTAGAAGTGGTAGGTCTATATTAGTGGTACAGTGGGTCTATAGAAGTGGTAAGGTCTATAGAAGTGGTAAGGTCTATAGAATTGGTACAGTAGAG
>NW_027001439.1:0-7485 GCF_036934945.1 Oncorhynchus masou masou
TTGAGGATCAGATCATTGCAGCTAACCCTCTGCTGGAGTCTTACGGTAATGCCAAGACAGTGAGGAACGACAACTCGTCTCGCTTTGTAAGTATGAAGGGCGACTGTGGAAGTTACCTTATATTGGAAACATTTATTTCAGTAGTTCCCTTTTGTTATATCAATAGATGTCCAACAAACTGTAACATTTAAAGGGGTCTATCAAAGTAAAAGTTTAGATTATTTTGTTGACCTATTTCTGACCCCCATGCTCTACTACAGGGTAAATTCATCAGGATTCACTTCCAGGCTGGTAAACTGGCTAAAGCTGACATTGAGACATGTGAGTTGTTTTTGATTGTTTCTCAATGCTTTCCCTAAATTCACACAGATTATTTTTAGGAGATCATATCATCAAATTTGATTTCATCTTGTGTTTTTTCTCTCCCTCTTCTCTCTCTCTCTCTCTCTCCCTCCCTCTCTCTCTCTCTCTCTCTCTCTCTCTCTCTCTCTCTCTCTCTCAGACCTGCTTAGAAGTCCAGAGGTCTTTCCAGCTGCCCGATGAGAGAGGCTACCACATCTTCTTCCAGATGATGACAGGCCACAAACCTGAGCTAGTTGGTACGACAAAGTAGAGTTTTAGGGAACTCATTCCCACCCCCATCTTGTTAAAAATATTCATAGTCCACACTGATAATACTATTACAATGAGTACATCCAAGGTAACAAGGCATCTAGACATGGGTCAGGTCTCTGGGAAATATCTATCAAGTGATGCACTGTGATGCACTAGTCCACAAGTCTCAGTGTCCTTTTTTGATGCTATTTATTATATACTACATGTATCCTTGAGTCCATCTATTATAAAGGGGAGGGAGAGATACTGTAAAGTTAGAACAGCAGAATTCTAAGAGATTTAACTGACAAGCTGTTCTCCGTTGTCCACAGAATTGGCGCTCCTCACCACCAACCCCTACGACTTCCCCATGTGCAGTCAGGGACAGATCACTGTGGCCAGCATCAATGACAATGAAGAGCTGGATGCCACAGATGTGAGTCAAAGAAAGGGTTAACCAAACTCTAGATATGGAATGGATAGGACCACCATACACACTGAATATACTGTGAAATTCCAACTTGCTAGGAATTTTCATGTATGTTTTAGTCTGATTCTAAATGCCTTGTGTTAGTTAAGCATGAACGTAAAGGAACACTTCATTCCTTCACACTTGGCCTTGAGGCACATACATTTAAGACATCCACAAGAGAGCACCACTAAGTGTCCTGTGGAACTGTGTAAAACTCCTGTTGTGCTGCCATCTACTAATGTGTTGGCCAAGAGTCAAATCTATCCATCCCATTTATTCTGGAGTGAGCAGCACAGAACTGTAGCGTAACTGACCGAACTACCGTTCATTTCATCACTGTTGTACTTTCTATTTAATGCCAGGAAGCCATTACAATCCTGGGCTTCACTAATGAGGAGAAGCTTGGAATCTACAAGCTGACAGGAGCTGTAGTGCACCATGGCAACTTGAAATTCAAGCAGAAGCAGCGTGAGGAGCAGGCCGAGCCAGACGGCACAGAGGGTGAGTCCCACTCACAGACACTCAGACTCATTACATTTACTCAGACTATCCAGAGCGACACATTGGTGAATTCAGACATCAGTGGAACAGCCATACAACAGTGCATCGAAATAGAAGGGGGGGTGAGAAGGCAGGTATTCCTTGAAGAGGTGGGTTTATCCTGGGAAGGTGGTGATTGACTCCGCTGTCCTGGCGTCGTGAGGAGTTTGTTCCACCATTGGGGGGCCAGACAGACTCAGACACAAACAGCTATTTGAGAATAAGCAATTTATATAATGATACAAAACAGTGAAGCTATAAGAAGCCATAATAGTTCACAATCTATATAGTTAGCTCTAACATATGACTCTATCTCACTCTTGTGGAAATATTATCTCTCAGAGACAGGCCCCCTTTGTACTTTGCCATCAGCCACAAATACAGTTGCACAAAGATCATTCTGACCCATAACACATGAATCACTGCCATGAGGCCACTTTATGAAACATACTAAAACGTGGTCAATTCAAATAATTAGTCCCTCATCTGGAACGGTGATCACTCACATGTTCCACACCACCTAGAATACATATGGCCTTGAGCAGGGAAGATAAAGAATACATGTTTAATCATTTTCTCTCCTTCTCCACTTTCCGAATCATACTTTAAACTACTGATAAATGATCCCATGCTTCTTGAATATACGACTTGAATTTAAGACTCACACACCGACACTGGCAGAATGTACATCTAAAGACAGGAGTGTATACATGCAGTACCTGTCAACATATAGTATATTCATCTGATATTTCTAGCATTAACTGTGTCCTTGTCTTATACTGTCGCCAGTGGCATGTTAGTGACACATCAGTATCTCAATTTCTAGTCTAAATTACTAAATGACATTTCAAAGTGTGCAGACCCCCACAATCAACCTAATACCCCCAAATAAACCATTTTGGACAATACTAAATCAGTTACAGGTAACGCTTGACCACCCCTCGTCCCTTCCAGCACTCATTCTTCTGGCGTCTCTTTGTTTTCTTCTAAGATAGCGTTGCGGTTCATCCTCACGATGGTACACATGGAACTCATGCCTGTCAATGTGGATGGCCCTTGATAATGTCCCGATTTCAATATCCCCAAGCAGACGGAACTCTCACCTGAGAATCGCAACTGTTCGAACCATTTCAAATGTCAAAGAGTATTACAACTGTTTGCAAATTGGCTTATGCTCCCTCTATCATATCGGCAACCTCATGGCAGAGTTACAAGGTCAGGGAGTCAGAGAACAGCAGACCAAATCTGGGTGAAATGTGTATTGAAGTCAAACAACAACAGCAATACACTACTTACTAGCATTTACCAGCATGTAAATATTATACTGGAATCTCACCCAGTGTCTCGAGCCTTTGAGTGATCAGGCCTTACCAGAAAGTCAGAGCAAAGGTCATTCAACACCAAGGAAGTGAGTGTTCTTTCCCCTTTAAGAACGCAAGTTATCAGTTTCCTTCCACTAGGACATCTTTCCTGAGTAGGAAAACCTCTCAATCACTACTGCTAATACACATGGATCACTCTCAAACAATGTTCTGTTTTTAGCCCTATTGTAAGGTTGAGAAACATGCAAAACAAACATGATAACTTTCTCCTTATTGGAAGGGCATCGTTTTCATTTTAGTCAAACAATGTTACCTCTTATTAAAGAAGGATTCGTTTACATTGAGTGTTCATCTTTAGTGGAGAATTTCCATCACAAAAGTCATGCAAGAGAGTTTTTGGAAACCAAATTCTAAACTCCAGAAATGATTTGAAATTATGAATATGGGAGACAATCAAAACCTAACGCACAAAAAAGTTATCCAAACTATTTTTTCAGTGTGACATCAGAAACAAGTGATCTTGTGTCCCTGAGTCTGTTGTTGTTGGTTCTCTCTCCAGTGGCTGATAAAATCGCCTACCTGCTGGGCCTGAACTCAGCTGAGATGTTGAAGGCTCTGTGCTACCCCAGAGTGAAGGTCGGCAACGAGTATGTGACCAAGGGACAGACTGTGGCTCAGGTAAGGTGGCCAAACACAGAATCTACCATTTCCTGAGCACAGAAATTATTTTGGGGATGAGTGCATTGCTTTAAAAAAAATTGTGGATGCTGTTTATCCTAAGGTCTTATCACCAGACACGGTCAATAGCTAATGTATTAATTTGAGGTATTATCATTGCAGGTTAATAACTCAGTCAGTGCTCTGGCCAAGTCCATCTATGAGAGGATGTTCTTGTGGATGGTCATCCGTATCAATGAGATGTTGGACACCAAGAATCCAAGACAGTTCTATATCGGTGTGCTTGACATTGCCGGGTTTGAGATCTTTGATGTGAGTATGAGAGCAGAACAAGACTATTAGTTGTGATTCAGATTGATTTCAATCTTGTATGATGAAATTATCCCTTTTAAAATTCCATCAACAGTACAACAGCATGGAGCAGCTGTGCATCAACTTCACCAATGAGAAACTGCAACAGTTTTCAACCACACCATGTTAGATCCTGGAGCAGAGGAGTACAAGAAGGAGGGGAATCGTCTGGGCCTTCATTGACTTCGGCATGGACTTGGCTGCCTGCATTGAGGCTTATTGAGAAGGTAAGGTGTCTGTGAAGATTGTAATGGACCGCAAAAGCAAAGATCATAGTGAGCCCTGTGAGACATGATCACAGTGGTCTAACGTATCGACTGTTGAGAACTCCAATGTTTCCTATTATGTGATCTGTAATCTGCAAATAGAATGTTTACTAAAGGAATGAATGTGATCCTAAATGGAAATATCACTAATTTTATATACATCTCTTTTTGTGAAGCCATTGGGCATCTTCTCCATCCTTGAAGAGGAGTGCATGTTCCCCAAGTCTTCAGACACTACCTTCAAGGACAAGCTGTACGCCCAGCATCTTGGCAAAACAAAGGCGTTTGAGAAGCCCAAGCCTGCCAAAGGCAAGGCAGAGGCCCCACTTCTCCCTGGTGCACTACGCCGGTACTGTGGACTACAACATCACTGGGTGGCTGGAGAAGAACAAGGACCCCCTGAACGACTCAGTTTGTCAGCTGTACGGGAAGTCAGGAGTCAAAATTCTGGCTGCCCTGTATCCCCCTCCCCCTCCTGAGGGTAAGACTGGCATCCGTCACAATATTTAGCCAACGCTAGTTACAACTCAGACCCAAATGTTCTTTAAAGTCTTAGAATGTATCACAATTTCTCAACGTTTAATACTAGGTTGATTTACGCATAGACTTGGTTAATTTAATCATGTGGTAGGTCTTATTTAACATAATCTTATTGGCAGCATTTGCCTCTAGATAAGTGTGAAGTTAATCAGAGATGATCTGGTTTATAATTAGTGTTTGCTGAAGACAAGACCACTCTAGATTTCTTACATACTCTTATTATTATTATTCTATTTGTTCCACCCGCTCTAGGAAATGTACTTTTCTAGTTATCTTTAACTTTTCCCCATTTTAACAGATAAAGCCAAGAAAGGAGGCAAGAAGAAGGGTGGTTCCATGCAGACTGTGTCCTCCCAGTTCAGGGTGAGCTTTTGAAATGTGTATATTCAGTCCTTTAAAAGGTGCATTGATTATCATAAATAATGTCTGAGAAAATGGTTTGTAACCCTCTTACAGGAGAACTTACATAAGCTGATGACCAATTTGAGGAGCACTCATCCTCACTTTGTGCGCTGCCTGATCCCCAACGAGTCAAAGACTCCAGGTACAGGAAATATTGAGTTAAATATGTCATCTAATCAGTACAGTATCAGTAACCTTGATCCCAATCTATAACCTGTTTATTAGTATTAAAAGAGACTTGTTTTGTTTTACCAGGTCTGATGGAGAACTTCCCTGGTTATCCACCAGCTCAGGTGTAATGGTGTACTGGAGGGTATCAGGATCTGCAGAAAGGATTCCCCAGCAGAATCATCTATGCTGACTTCAAGCAGAGGTACATTCACACAAACACACACACACAGAGAGAGAGAAATGATTGGCACTCTTGATAAAGATGAGCAGAAAAGACTGAATCAAATAACACTGATACTGAGCTATGTTGTACGGTCAAACATTTGTGACAATATTATTATTTCTTTCTCAGAGAAAGAGATTTTGTTCAACAATTCATATTTAATTTCAAGATAGGGTTCATCATGATTGGCACCCCTGTTTTCCATCTGAGGACACTGAGTATATTTCTAGAATGTTGTATGAGATTGTAGATCACAATGGGAGGGATATTGGACCCTCCTTCCAGATCCTTGATATCCATTGTCTGAGATCATGGACGGCCCTCTTCAATTCAAACCAGGTTTTTCAATGGGCTTCAAGTCTGGAGACTGAGATGGCCAAAGTAAAATGTTGATTATGGGGTTGATGAACCATTTCCTTGTGGATTTTGATGTGTGCTTGGGGTTATTTTCTTGCTGTAACACCCACCCGTGGCCACGTTTCAGCCTCCTGGCTGAGGCAACCAGGCTTTGGGCTAAAATGTCATGGTATTGGGTAAAGGTCATGATGCCGTTGACCTTAACGAGCCCCCCAGGTCAGTTGACGTTAAGTAGCCCCATAACATCAGAGATCCACCACCATATTTTACAGTAGGTTTGGGTTTATTTTCTTCATATTTTTGTTTCATCCAAAAAGCTTTTAGACCATACAATATAGCTCAGTATTTGTGTTATTCATGTTATCATGGGTGCCGATCATTATGAACCTCTCTGTATAACCAACCAACTAATTACAATTTGGCATATTTTAAAACTGTCCTCTCATTCAGGTACAAAGTACTGAATGCCAGCGTCATCCCTGAGGGCCAGTTCATGGACAACAAGAAGGCTTCTGAGAAGCTGCTTGGGTCCATTGATGTGAATCACGAGGATTACAAGTTTGGACACACCAAGGTCAGTCAAAACCCCCAGTAAAAGCTGACTGGAGAGATTTTATATGATCCGGGTTTAAATTATCATTGAAGTTGTGTTTTGACAACTATGTTGCCAACTACGTTTAAAATGTTAAACCCACCGTATAAAATCTCTCCAGATGATCTATCCATCCTTTTGTTCTTTCTTCTTCATTTAACTAATGGAAAAGGTGGAAAAACATTGTAGTGTTTTTCTTCAGTCCTTCATCACAAGTATGGAAGAGAAACTAAAGTCATTATCATGTGCATTGTGTTAGAGTGGTATGGCTGCAGTTATCTGTATATGTGTACATTATTAATCTATAACTATTAATCTAACTAACCATTTAGAAACAACTTATCCCATGGTTTGTTTGTAACCATTGCAAATCTTATGTTGTTTTAAATCAATCTAGTGGTGTTGTTCCCTCTTTTGATTCAACCCTTTCTATCTGTGGTTCCATTGACCATGTTAACCTGTGTCTCAGGTGTTCTTCAAAGCCCGGTCTGCTGGGTGTCCTGGAGGAGATGAGAGATGAGAAGCTGGCCTCTCTGGTCGGCATGGTCCAGGCTCTCAGCCGTGGATTCCTCATGAGGAGAGAGTTCACCAAGATGATGGAGAGGAGGTGAGGAATAGTAGACATCTTGCAAAGCTTTCTGTCAACCACCTGTTCTAACATTATGATTCATTTAAATGTTGTGGTACATCTTTAACCCATTAATTCATTTTCCAGAAAAGTATATCAAAATGCTTAATAGTTGGAGTTTGAGCTGTTCAACATGACTTACCTTTTCAGTCCTTGCATCATACAGCATAACCTGTCAGTCCTTGCATCGAGTCCGCTATCTTGAAATTAGGGGTTACATTTCTCAAGTCCCATTCCTCAGCTGTAAAAAACAGTGGCAGGTGGTTCTGTTTGTTCATCTAATCCCAGAATGTAGCTTTAAGTATGTCACTCACCATGCCACTCACCATGTCACTCACCATGTAACTCA
>NW_027001440.1:0-7484 GCF_036934945.1 Oncorhynchus masou masou
TCAGTTGTTGAACTGATGTGTGGTTGTTAAAGGGGAACTCTGCAGTTGTTGAACTGATGTGTGGTTGTTAAAGGGGAACTCTGCAGTTGTTGTACTGATGTGTGGTTGTTAAAGGGGAACTCTGCAGTTGTTGAACTGATGTGTGGTTGTTAAAGGGGAACTCTGCAGTTGTTGAACTGATGTGTGGTTGTTAAAGGGGAACTCTGCAGTTGTTGAACTGATGTGTGGTTGTTAAAAGGGAACTCTGCAGTTGTTGAACTGATGTGTGGTTGTTAAAAGGGAACTCTGCAGTTGTTGAACTGATGTGTGGTTGTTAAAAGGGAACTCTGCAGTTGTTGAACTGATGTGTGGTTGTTAAAAGGGAACTCTGCAGTTGTTGAACTGATGTGTGGTTGTTAAAAGGGAACTCTGCAGTTGTTGAACTGATGTGTGGTTGTTAAAGGGGAACTCTGCAGTTGTTGAACTGATGTGTGGTTGTTAAAAGGGAAATCTGCAATTATTTTTAAAATTATTTTTATTAGCTTGAATGCTAACACTCATTGATAGGCTGGTTGCAAAATAGCATTTTTACTGGTTGAAGTATTTAAAAAAAAGTATAAATCTAATTTTATTTGTCACATACACATGGTTAGCAGATGTTAATACGAGTGTAGCGAAATGCTTGCGCTTCTAGTTCCGACAAAGCGGTTGATTTGTGACAATGACACAAACATTATATTTTGCAGGACATTATAACGAGCCTCACGATTATAATCAAAGTTAAATGCTCTCATAAGCAACCTGGAAATGGAGGCTAATTTTGCAGCCTACGATCTTGATGTGTAGTAATATTCAGAATACATTGTGAAAAACTAAAACCTTCGCTCACCATAACTAGTGGTTTCCTCATTACCAGATATACTACATCCATAACCAGTGGTTTCCTCATTACCAGATATACTACATCCATAACTAGTGGTTTCCTCATTACCAGATATACTACATCCATAACTAGTGGTTTCCTCATTACCAGATATACTACATCCATAACTAGTGGTTTCCTCATTACCAGATATACTACATCCATAACCAGTGGTTTCCTCCATTGAATGCTCTACATCCATAATAGTGGTTTCCTCATTACCAGATATACTACATCCATAACTAGCGGTTCCTCATTACCAGATATACTACATCCATAACTAGTGGTTCCTCATTACTAGATATACTACATCCATAACTAGTGGTTTCCTCATTACCAGATATACTACATCCATAACTAGTGGTTCCTCATACCAGATATACTACATCCATAACTAGTGGTTTCCTCATTACTAGATATACTACATCCATAACTACTGGTTTCCTCATTACCAGATATACTACATCCATAACTAGTGGTTTCCTCATTAGCATGGAGGAATTTCTGCAACCAAATTGCCCTCTTGTGGCAATGTTTGCAAACACAGAAAGGGGTGTTTATTGGAAACCGAATCTCATCTGGCACAATGCACTGCGCCCGGCCCGCCACAGGAGTCGCTAGTGCGCGATGAAACAAGGATATCCCTACCGGTCAAACCTCCTTTGGCCCGGACGACGCTAGGCCAATTTTGCGTCGTCCCATGGACCTCCCGGTCACGGCCAGCTGTGACAGAGCCTGGGCCTCCGAACCCAGAGACCACTGCGCCACCCAGGAGGCCTAAAAATTTTGATCACTTGACTGTCTTAAGACAATAGTCAATTTAGTTTGTAAAAGCATTTAAACATTCATTACAGACCTCAATTGTTGTACAACATCCTGGGCATCACCTTTTAGCTGAATGATACAGTGGATTTATGCTGTGTGGGTCTTTAACCATCTGTCTGACTTTGTTGTTCACAGGAGAAGGATGTGACTATTGTGGATCTTCTGGGAGCACTCCCAACAACATCATGATGCTGGCGAGGCAGAGGAGAGTCTCTACATCAGAACACCTCAAGAAACACCAGCGGAAAACCCACAAGGAAGAATTATCACCACTGCTCTGACTGTGGGAAGAGTTATTTAAGATCAGATTCACTAAAAATACACCAGAGAACACAAACAGGAGAGAAGCCTTACAGCTGTTATCAGTGTGGGAAAAAGTTTTACTTCATCTAGCCACCTGACCATACACCAGAGAACACACACAGGAGAGAAGCCTTATAACGTGTGATCAATGGGAAGAGTTTTGTTACATCTAGCTGTCTGACCATACACCAGAGAACACACACAGGAGAGAGACCTTACCACTGCTCTGACTGTGGAGAGTTTTGTTATCTCAGGAAATTTAACATCACACCAGAGAACACACGGAGAGAAGCCTTATAGCTGTAATCAATGTGGGAAGAATTTTTCTCACTCAGGGCAACCTGATAGCACACCTGAGAATACACACTGGAGAGAAACCTCACTGCTGCTCTGACTGTGGGAAGAAATTCATCTTTTTAGCAGATCTTAAAATACATCAGAGAATCCATACAGGAGAAAAACCTTACCACTGCTCTGACTGTGGAAAGAGTTTTGTTTCATCAAGACATTTAAAATCACACCAGAGAACACACACAGGAGAGAAGCCTTATAGCTGTGATCAATGTGGGAAGAGTTTAAACATCTAGCAGCCTGAAAACACACCAGAGGGGACACACAGGAGAGAAACCTTATAGCTGTGATCAATGTGGAAGAGTTTTGTTACATCTAGCAGTCTCACTATGCACCAGCGGACACACACAGGAGAAACCTCATACCTGTAGTCAATGTCACATGAGATACTCTGCTAAAAGATCTCTGATTAAACATCAGAGAAAATACATACATGAAAGTTGTTTCATGATATCAATGAAATAATGTTACAATATAGAATGTTTTAACATTGTAGTAGGAGTATTTTAACGACGTTCTGTTGGTTAAGTGTCATGTGATATATATCATCAGGGCAAAATCCAGGCTCTTTGAAATTTTATTGAAAGGGTATTTAACCAAAAAAGTGTTGGAAGTTACCCTTACCTGGTTGTGAATTAAAATGCATCACTTCAAAATGTAGCTAGCTGTTTTCTACAAATTGTCCTCCAACCAGTGATGTACACATTATTCTCAGATTCCGTGTCGTGTTTGAGCTGTTGGGTTTAATTTTGGAGACATATAATTGAAACGCATCCTCCAAAATGCAGCTGACTGTCTTCTTGCAGGTTGTCCTCTCACCAGTGAGGCAAAAAGATATCTCCCATTTTCAGGTGTTTTGTTTAGTTGTGTTCGTTTCAACAGCGTACAACCTGATTTCCCCCCTGTCGATATCAGTGATTTATTACTACTTGTCAAAACAACAGTGTTTTGGTGCTTGTGCAGTTTATAAGTGCTTGTTTAAAAAAGATACAAGTAATATGTGTGGCTTAGATCTTTGTGTACATATACATTTTTATGTTTGGAGTTCTCAATATATCTCAAACTGTTTCTGCATATTTGGTGAACAGTATTGGACACGTTAAAACTGTTTTGACATTGGGGCTATCCCATCTAGCAAAATGACTTTGAAAACAAGACTATCCCATCTAGCAACATGACTTTGAAAACAAGACTATCCCATCTACCAACATGACTTTGAAAACAAGACTATCCCATCTAGCAACATGACTTTGAAATCAAGACTATCCCATCTAGCAACATGACTTTGAAAACTAGACTATGCCGAAGTCCAATCTACCTCTGGTTTTGGGATAGTATAATAAATTGGTCTATAATACATTTTATAAACAAATCTACATCACTCCAGTATTTCTAAAACTACATTCAAGTGCTAATTGTCTTTGTTCCACTACTGAAGAAGCAAGAACTCAAATCACCTCATATTTCAAACAGCCTGACAAAATATACATGTTTTATTATTCCATGCCTCACCATTAAGTGAAGTATTGCGAAGCGAAGGAGTGTACATTCTGTTTTGATATTTCAGCATATTTTCAATTCATGTAACATTTTGTAATCATTAATATTTATGCACCAACTGAAAAAATGTTGGTACAATTATGTTATTTTCCATTGGATATTACATCCAGTCCTTACTATTTTAATCAACGTCACTTCCTTAGAATGCTCATTAGTCTTTCAGTTTTTTTCATTACGTTTCAGTGCGAGCGCACTGCATTGCATCATTGTCTGAAATGTGCTTCATAAATAATGCTTTTTCGGTTTGATTTGAACATATCGTACAACCAATGAGCAATGACGACCAATCAACAGACTCAAAAACCAATGAATAAACATGTACAAAGGCAACAAAATATCTTGGTCCATGAATAGTATCTTAGTATGAATAACAGTATAAATGATCCACTGGTAAAATAGGACTAAGCCTATTGGGAATTATTGATCAATTATTGATCCAAAAGACACACCTGTTCTGGGTTAATTCCATAGCTGTTTGCATGGCTTGGTAGTGTATTAGCCGGGTATGAGACATGATAATTAATACAATTGAAGTAAAGTATAAAATAAACAGTATCCTAAATTGAGAGATGAATTAAAAATCACATCAACATCACAATCTTTCAGAATGTACCTGTTTTCCGTATAGAATGACATATACATGGCATTATACAGATTATATTACAACTCTTTGTGTTTTGTCTTAGTGGTTGTTTCTTTAGTAAATAGGAAACTCAACAGTGTGTTAGTCTGAGAAACATTATTGAGCTGGTTGGTTTATTGTTGTTGAAAGCTTGAAATGTACACATTGAGAAGTGATATTGCAGCAACAGTTTTAAAGGGGTAATTGTATCAAATATATAGCCTTGCATGTTTGAATTAGAGCTCCTTTAAAGTGTTTCATCACAGCCTGGTAAACACTTTCTTGTAAGTTGTCTACGTTGACATTTGGCATAAGTTCAACACTCAAGTCAATGTCCTATCTTTTGTCTTTCATAGCCTGAGAGAGAATATATTCCACACTTAAATAATAGGTCATCGTTCACGCACACACAGCCCTCTCTTCATAGTTGTTTATATAGTATATTGTCATAGCTTCTAATTATCGTTTCTAATCACAGATTGAATATAAATATAGGTGGCCTTGGTTTCTAATCATACTTTTTTCTCATCAATAAGCGGGTCAAGTAGACCCTAAGAGGGCAGAAGCTATTGTTTACACGCGGTATGAATAAAAACATTGTTTCATTGTATAAATATTCTTAATTTTAAAAATATACATGTAAATGCCTAGGGTAATATCATTTCTTAAATAATATATATCTATATACACACCACCTTGAATATTCAGCTCCCTTCAAAACAGTTCCATGAGGAAGGAAGGATTCCTCGATTATCGTTTAATCTGTTCTGGGACTGCCTGGTGACTGCTGCCTGCTGACTGGTGCCTGCTGCCTGGTGTCTGCTGCCTGGTGTCTGCTGACTGCTGCCTGGTGCCTGCTGCCTGCTGCCTGCTCCCTGCTGCCTGGTGTCTGCTGACTGCTGCCTGGTGTCTGCTGCCTGGTGTCTGCTGCCTGCTGCCTGGTGCCTGCTGCCTGGTGCCTGCTGCCTGGTGCCTGGTGTCTGCTGCCTGGTGCCTGGTGACTGCTGCCTGGTGTCTGCTGCCTGGTGCCTGCTGCCTGGTGCCTGCTGCCTGGTGCCTGCTGCCTGCTGCCTGGTGTCTGCTGCCTGGTGTCTGCTGCCTGGTGTCTGCTGCCTGGTGTCTGCTGCCTGGTGTCTGCTGCCCTGCTGCCTGGTGTCTGCTGCCTGCTGTCTGCTGACTGGTGTCTGCTGCCTGGTGCCTGCTGCCTGGTGTCAGCTGCCTGGTGTCTGCTGCCTGCTGTCTGCTGCCTGGTGTCTACTGCCTGGTGACTGCTGCCTGGTGTCTGCTGCCTGGTGTCTGCTGCCTGCTGCCTGGTGTCTGCTGCCTGGTGTCTGCCTGGTGTCTGGTGTCTGCTGCCTGCTGCCTGGTGTCTGCTCCCCTGCTGCCTGGTGTCTGCTGCCTGGTGGCTGCCTGCTGCCTGGTGTCTGGTGTCTGCTGCCTGGTGTCTGCTCCTGCTGCCTGGTGTCTGCTGCCTGGTGTCTACTGCCTGGTGACTGCTGCCTGCTGACTGCTGCCTGGTGTTTAGGGTAAGGCCGTCAGTACAAAAACGTAGAATAGCATCTGTTTCATCTGCTCTTCCCGGAGTCGTTCAGAGTGCACACTTTTCGTTTTTTAACTATCTCAATATTCTTGCGGTTATTTGGACTTACGCCGAAAATTGTGTGATGGTGAAGGGGGCTACGTAACGGACAGGGCGAAGGTTTGCTTCTGAGAATCCCCGTCTAACAGTCGCTTCCCCAATCACTTATGTCCAGTAGCCTTCAGAAATATCCATTAGGAGGGATTCTGAACTATCTTTGTTATCTGTCCTGGCCACTATATATTCGGGGCTGTTGGCCTGTGCTAAAGCTGTGCTAACATAATGTTAAAATTATATGCTCCACTAGACTCGCTCCGCGTTCGTGTCCCTAGCTAGAATGTACGGAATGAGTTTACAGGGCAGTGTTGACATTTTTCGGGAAATATCATGTATCCAACACCCTGTATATTTGGTTTAGAGAACAAAGGCAGTGAATTCAAACAACAGGAGGATGTCGAGACATTTGTCTACAACCGGGGGGGGGGGGGGCGCTGATTAGAAATATCAATGTTTAACCCCGGGGTCGGCAGATATCTGGACATGCTGTATGCATGATAGTGCAAACCTTGGTTTCAAACGATCTTCTACAGAGATAAAGTGCTGAAGGGTGCGTATGCCTGGGCAATGTTATGATTCAACATTTTACCCCCCACACACAAACATTGGTAATCAGTGTATCAGGCTCCTGTGGCGCAATCGGTTAGCGCGTGGTACTTATACAGCAGTATGCAGCGAAGCAATGCCGAGGTTGTGGGGTTCGAGCCTCACCAGAACATCTGCTTTTCTTGAACCCTCTGCCTGTCTATTTATTGTCCAGAAATGGAGCCATTTTTCAATCCATTTCGGAGGACATTTCATAAGTATGTCATTGAGATAACAGGTCAGAGTGCAGACACAGCTAAATTACTTTATTTAATTCCAACATTTTTAGTACAAACTTTTTTAAGACATGTTAGAATTAATGACCAAATGTGACTAATATTTAAACATGCATCACGAGTGTTTTATGTAAAAACATTGGAGGCCTACAGTTGTACATCATTACAAACTTTAATAACCAGTAATGTTTATAACATAACATTGTAGGAAAGACTATAAAATAATACATGTTTTTTTTAAAAGACATTACATTTCTCGAGGGACAGACCCTGGCGTGAGAGAAAAGACAGCTTCCCTTTTCGTTAAATGGTGAGACACATTTTTAAAACCATTGATTTAATTCAAAATATTTATTACATTTTAACACACGTTATAATTCAACATTTTTTTACTATTTCTTACAGATAAAGGGTCCGGTTAGCCCTGACCATTATCCGTTTCAATTCACCATCACAAAGACGCTT